>NC_044979.1:89001864-89301864 GCF_008728515.1 Papio anubis | reverse complement strand
TTTTCCTGTGGTCTTTCCACATTTTATATGTCACCACCATATTTCCTTGTGCATAAAATGCTTTTACTTACTGGAACAAAAGGTCATAATTCTCAATGAAAAAAAAATAGTCCAATCTAAAACAATGTATAAATCCTCTACATTAGAGGCCATGTGATTCATAGAGTCCTAATGATTTGCCACAAAACATATACCAGCTGAATATCTAACAAACAGGTAACATTACCTAAATTCTTTATTAAGGGTCTCCTAACTGATTTTTAAAATGTGTGGCCTCAAACTGTCTTACAGGTAGTAAAGGCTACAACAATCTCCTGCAAAAAGTCACAGCAAATATTGCTAAACACTACCTAAAAATCAAATATTTGCATTTTATATACATACTCTTGTCAGTGACTGTTCAGTTTTGACACACATAATCTAACTGGAATTCAGACAACTAATAACATAGTTCCAGAGAAAAACCTGTATAAATGCAGAAGACAGTGCCTGAGAAACCACCTTAATGTCATTGCTTAAATTTCTGTCTTTTTGCTTTAATAGCATACATAAAAATTTTAAAAATCTGACAGTGGAAGGCATGATGGTTCTTATATGTCCTATAGTCTAATGTTGCTCAGTTGTGCATGGCAGCCAGACTTAAAGAGCGAAAACCGATAAAGTGAGAAGAACAGATAGAATCAAGAAAATATGAAGTCTTAATTCTCTCTCTGGAATTCCAGGGTCTCATATGGTTCTACATCCTGATGTTTTTTGGTTTGCAAAAAAGAAATGTGTATCCTACTATATATCCTCTATTATATCCATGCATAAAATTATGATTTCCTTGTGATTTAATTAGGTTTTCTCTTAATTTGAAAATACCTGGAATAATGACATAATATTATGGTTTTATATTTGCTTTTAATTTTTTCTAGTTTTTTTAAGTAGGAATATAAATTTTTGTTTTCTTACCAATGTGCTAAGGAGTTAGCTGTAGCTACACAGACCTCGCATTCCCTTATATCAATAAGTGGAGAGAATTCAGGTAGCAGCTGCACAGTTTACTAGGAATGAGTGCTTTCTTTTGTCCCTAATTTTCAATAGGATACTTTTACCCTTTCACTACTACTCAGTCTCTGTGAAGCATTAGTGTGTGACCTAAATAAAAAGGTAAAATAATGTTTTAAAATAAAATAATCTAGATGTTGGCAGATACAGAATAAACTGGTGGAAAGATTGTCAACCAAAAAGCAAAGGGGTAACATTTTATCACTGATAATCTTCCTGAAGTCATATTCACTTTTTTCTGAATACTTCTGTTCTCTCCACTATTATTATGTCATCATAGTTTCATTTTTTTTAGGTAAAGCATACAACATATCTCCAAACCTCCCTATTTTTTGTCTTTTAACCTTATTTTAATATATTCCACCACTTTATCCTACTTTCTAATCCTAAATATGCTTCTATCCTTTACCTACAACTACTTTTCCAGCTTTTATTTATCTTTAAAATGATAACAGAGAAGGAAATATCATGGAAAAAATGTGAAAAGTTATACCGATGTTATGGTTAAGCCTATTACAACTTTGAATATGCAGTCATGATTTCCTTTATTTTAGACATTTCATACACAAAGAAATTCTACGTAACTTCATGGGAGAATCTGAAGAAGGATATGAACCCAAAAATACAACATAGGGCAATTTATTCAAGACTTTATGCTAAAACAGAGAGTTATGCTCCCAAACCCTTAAAACCAATAAAGAGTAGCCACATTCTGATGGAATAGCATATCTGAATATAAAATATGAAGTGAAAATAAACTGGGAGGATCAAGACATGTTAGAAACAGTATAAAATGCAGCTTGAACTAATAAGTGCTTGGATCTATTTAGTTATGCCTCCTTGAAATATATCTACAAAGTGAACTCTGGTTTCCTAAGGTTTAGATGCATTAAATATTTAGGCAGATCTCACACTTTAATCACTTTAAATCATGCTCTTTTGGCTTAAGGCTACTGACACTTTTGTGCACATGCACAAGACACTGAAGTTAGGAATAATACCCACTTAAATTTTTAAATCAAATTTAAAATTATGGAAAGTCATTTTCTGAAAATTTTTTCCTGTAATTTCTCTTTTTTATTTTTGTTTATCTCTCTAAATTATGAGAACCTTAAGGCACTTTGTATGACTTGCTGCCAACTTAAGGCTTAGAAACAAAGCTGATTATTACATCAATAGTATAACCTTGAATAACCAAATATTGTCTCTCATATATATATATATATAATATATCGTATAAGTTACTGACAGTGATCCATGTTGCTTTAAGCACATCACAATCTATAACATGCTCACCTTTCTGGTAGCACATGTCTGGGGTGGAAAGTCCTCTGTAACAGGTCATTTTCTATAATAATCACTTATGTTGGTTTAGTCAGAACGCTAACATTTGTTTCACACGTCTTTTCTTTTACCAGCTGAACCTCAAGCTGAATGTGTTTCTTCTAGAAAACACTAAATTGCCTCAGAGAGACTTGGTGGTTACACACAGGGCGGTTCCTGCAGCCAGAATTATGTGCGTTGTAATTCTTGCATGCCACATCATGGTGCTGCAAAAGCAACCAGAAGTCACAGTTGTCCCTAGAAAACCACAGTGACTGGACACATTCCCTTTGTGGCTGTGCCAGAATTAGTTCCTGTCATCTGTTCCCACCTCATTCAAGAGCCATCACCTTCCACCTTGAGTCTAAGCTTCACTGTAGTTTGATGACTGCAAAAAAGAAAGTGTCCTTAAATGAATGTCATCCTGAGCTTACACGAAAACCGTTCTCTAGTTATCAGAGCTTGCTATTCACACAGGGATAACTTCCTATGCCTCTAATATTTCACAAGCACTCACTGAAAAGTTGATACATTGAAAAGATGGCATCTCCTTCTCTGTGTAGTCTTTGCCAGTGTCCCCAAAATTGTTATACTGTATTACATAATACTTCCTTAGCCAGATTCCAAGAATTCTATAGGCTGTAATTTTATCCTAGGAAAATCAGAGGATATTAAATGATCTAAACTGTCTTAGCCAGAAATCTCTGACTTGGCTGCCCTTTGAAGTTTGTATCTGAAACTTTTTGATGTCTTAATATTGTTTTAGAAATTGGGGGGTGAGGAGTTGACTTTGTAAATCATTTTAGGATTGCAAAAATGACATTATGATGATGAATGGCACAAGGCTTTATAAAAAGTTTCTCTGAATATTAAATTAATCACAAACTGAGGCTGTCTAACATTAGCTCCTGATAACTTAGAGATCCTGTGGCAATCCAGATGCTCTATGAAACAGAAATATTCTGTCTTTATTATGAGCACCTTTCCACATCTGCAATTCTGTTATACAATAAAGTCTTGTTCTTTTGTTGCAAGATTGCCCTGCCTCATTTTTTTATTATTAATTTAAACCATGTGGGTAAAGGGTAATCCAGTAAGCCACAGGATTTCAGATCAGAGCTTTCATACAATCACATGTAACATCAAACATCTGGATATTTAGAAGAATAGGAGTAGGGGGGAAATTAACAGGAACTAAAACATTGTATGAATGAATAAATTTTAATTGTATATAATTTTATTCACTTTGAATATATTCTCTTAATGTGCCTTCTTTAAAGATATAAGAAAATAGAAATAAAAATTCATAACTCAATTGCGTCAATCACATATGAATGCCTAATAACCAAATAGCCTTCAATGAAAAAACCTTTAGCTATTAATATGTTATAAATTGCTTGACTAGCCTAAAATCACTTTTATTGTAGTGATTTTATTACACTTTTATTATATTTTAAAGGCACGTTTAAAAACCCACTTAAAGAGAGCATAATCTACTAACTTTCTTAGAACACTAAGTCACATGGTTGTCTATTTAACATAAAAGGTCCCAGAAATATTTTGCCTCAGAGTGCTGAGATATATTGTGGATTGAAATATCCACATTACTTAATTATAAACAATAAATTAACATTTGTCTTTCTCTGTTTTTGTTTTTGTTTTATTGCCAATTCCTGGATTTTTCCTAACTCCTCTTCCATGAAAGTTTTGGGGAAAAGGAAGTCATGATGATGTACAATTAAAAAAAAACAGTCCTTTGTCTGGTTTCAAATTTTTACATTTTCCCAAAGTACATGAAATTTCCAGACAATAAATAACATAAAGAAAATATTTAAGTATTTTGCTAATTAATAATTCTCTCCTGCCTTTATAAATCTTTTTGAAGCAGAAAGTTACACAGAAACTTTAAGAAGCAAAACTAATCATTCTTACAAATAAACTAGGTTAATAACACTCTTTAGCATTAAAATAAAGTTGAGAATAGTAAATGATCCTACTCAGTACCAAAAAGGGAGGAATAATAGGTCCATCTAAAAAAGAAAGTTAAGGTTGACCCCAAAAATCATGGAAAGTTTTTACTGCAGTCCAAATCAATTTATTTTCAAGCAGTTATTCTTAAAGATGTGCCTGAATGGATGTTATTTGCATTCTTTAATCCAGATGCTGTGCATTTTACTGCAGATGCCAGGTGTGGACATTCAAAGGTAAAAATCTAAAGATCAAAGAAACAAAGGTTGATCCTGTTGAAATATTTAGCCACAAGTCATTCATATGCCGAGAGACTTTTTGTTTCATGAGGTGTTTACATCCTTTTTTGTTAAAACTATTTATTACCTTTGAAAACAGGTCACCCTCCTTTTTGGAATACTATAGAGTGTGATATAGTCTTAATGTGTGTTAAGGAAACATCCATGTTTGCAATGAAAATCGCCACCATTATTCCTTCAAATGTAAAGTCAATCTTTTTCATTAAAAAATAAAAACCAGTCAACATTTTACTTAACAGAGAGAAAACCCAAGCCCTTAAATAAAGTGTGATGAAAAGTAGATAAATATAAAAATGCAAAAGTTAAAGTAAATAAAAAGAAGGAAAAAAATATAAAATTTAGTAAACTCCAAAAGGTCAGTGGACGAGGGTCATTGGACAAAAGTCAGAGTCACCATGCAGCATACTCTGTTTCCTCAATAGATTTGACCCTCTGACTTTAGCATCTCTTTAATCATTAACAAACATTTTTTGAGTAGCTTCTGTATGCCAAGCAATGTACATACCAATGAAAACAAAAGAGTTCCTTCCCTTTGGCAGCTTACAGTCTATTTGAAAGAGAGAAATATACTAAATTTTTCAGCATCCTGGAACACGTATTAGTTTGAACAAAGTTCAAGTGGCCACAGAAACATTAAAAAAGCAGACACCCATTTTAGTGGATCAGAGCAGACATCCCAGAGTGATTTCTACTCTGAGACTAGAAAAACGAACATTAGGCTTAGTCAGAGAAGGGGAAAGAAGTGAGTGATCCTGGCAGAAAGATGTGTGACTTCCCAGAGATGAGAAAGTACAGCAAGTATATATATGCACATGCAGAAAATGAGGGCTCTAAGGCAGTAAATGGAAAAAATTAATCATGAGAGTAAAAAAATCTCCAGATCATGAAGAATTGTTTTTATTTCTTCTCATTTCCACTGCTCCAAGAAGGAAATATTATCACAGCTCAACTTGCACTATTCATTACTTAGCTCCATCTTAGGCAAGGAATTATTTATCCTCCTCTAGTCTATATTACATGGCATGTGTTCTTCTGAAATGTAGACTTAATCTATTTTTTAAAAAAGAAATCCAGAATGGATATTTTACATTGTTGTCTCAAGTCACTTACTTATGGAAATATTATGCCAGATCTTTAGGACAAATAGCAATGGGAAAGGAGTAGGGTTCCACTGGACCTTTTGCCCTGCTGAAGTTTGCTTGAAAATAGAGAAACTGTGAACTTAACCATTTTCTAAACGATCTGTCTTGCTGCTTCTTTTCATTATCTATTATCATTTAAATGGGCATAATAGTAATATTAATAATAGTATTAACTTTGAGAATTGAGTGTCTGCTAGACATCCTCCTGAGTTTTTCATGCCATCTCTCATGTGTTCTTCACAATAAAGACTTCTGAATTGGTTGCAGTCATTATCTTCATTTACAGATTAAAATACTGAAGGTCTGTGATCTAGGTGGTTTGCTGGAGATTACAGGTCTAGTAAGTACAGATCCAGGACTCAAAGATAGGATGTGGAAAATATACAAATGTGCAGAGATAAATGTTCACATACTCTGATAACATACCCACAGTTCCAAATAGATAGGAGTGTAGATTCAACTACAAAATAATCATTTCCCAAGTCTG
The DNA here is from genome assembly GCF_008728515.1 of Papio anubis. Lineage (NCBI taxonomy): Eukaryota > Metazoa > Chordata > Mammalia > Primates > Cercopithecidae > Papio > Papio anubis. Next base: position 89,295,595 of record NC_044979.1, on the reverse strand, counting down.
TATGGTCCCTCAGAGAAATGCTAAATGTTCTCTGGGAAAAAAACACTCTTTAACGCTATAACAATCTCTCATTACTCTTAATCACTTTCAGACTCATCAATCTTATCCTCAGTTGCAAACCTATGTGTGTCTTTTTCTTTCTGGTCTTCTTTGGCCGATAGATCACTGCAGTAATAAGTTTCAAACACAGTCCAATCTTTAAACATTCAGAAACCACACACTATTTCCTGTTTCCTCCTGCTTTTTGTCTCAGTATCACAGATAGAAATAAACTCTTAGTAAAAAGATCACATGTCCCCCATTGATTGATTTTATTTTTGCATAATTACCATAACATCTTATAATACTGAGCAACAATGTGGAGATGAAGTGTTCTTGTTATCAAATGCTTCATATCAATCATCCCAACACTTAATGGCATAAAACAACAATTCATTATCTCACATCATTCTGTAGTCAGCTGAGCTCAGCTGAGTCATTCTTGTTTGGGGTCTCTCATTTGATTATAGTCAGATAGTGGCTGTGTCTAGGTTCATCTAAAGTCTTTTTTACCCACACGTCTGATGCCCATACTGAAATGGTTGCAACAGCAAGGGGTTGACTAGACATCTCTTTCTCCAAGTGGCTATCCATGTGACTGGCCTGGGCTTTTCCATAGCATGGCCCTCCCAGCGTAGTCAGATTTCTTACCTGGAAGCTGGCTGCTCTCTGAATAAGCATTCCAAGAGGTTAGAATTAGAAACTAACTGCCACTAATTACTAACAGCTGGGCTTGGAAACACACACAATGTCACACTATCATATTCTATTGACCAAAGACATCATAAACTCACTTAGATTCAAGAGGTAAGGCATAGACACTACCTCTCTGTGGGAAGAATGTTAAATAATTTGTGGCCACCTCTAATTGACCATACAAAGCTCTCAGAAGGAAATAAAAAACAATCTTAAATTTTATTTTGAAAAAAAATTTTTTTAACATTCCAAATTTCTAAAAGCAGCAAAGTAAAAAAGTGTGGTCATTCAATATGCTTAATCATTGTTCATAAGGAGAAAGTAATTTATATTCTGTTAGAAATTTAAATTTTAGTTAGGTTACAACTAGTACATAATGTTGATCAGTGTCCAAATATACTGGTTATTCATGTTAGCCATGAGACTGAAAATTTGATAGATGATATTATGTATGATTTATAACTTCAACTCAGATGAGATGAATTGTCAAAGATGCCAAGATTCATGATTATAGGGCAGACAATGGTGATTCTTTCGTAGTACTTACAAGTATTTTTAAGTAAGAAGTTATGACAGACTGCATAGCAAATAATACACTACTTTCAAATGAGTGTATAACGATAGCAACAATTTTCATATACTTGCGTGGGAGAATTTTTCTTTCCATAAGTACTTTTTAACGACTATTTAAACAGCACTCAATATTCACACAGAATTTAAAACACAACATAATGGCTTGATTCACTTCATTAGTAAGTCTGTGGGAAAATCAGTGCCCCCTTAATTTGGGATTAAAAGATTTCTTCCTATGGCCTTTAATTTAAATGATCAGGGAGAGAATAAAGACATGAGTCTTTAAAGCTATATATATTAATGTAGCCTATCTCAAATACAGCATTTACCGACCTGTTTCATGCTAAATAAAATTTATGACACTATCTACAAGGGAAGTGGTAAAATGATTGTTTGTAATGGTGAGAAGTTGGAGATCTGTGAGTCCACTACCGGGAAAGGTGATAGATAAAAATGTGTATTTGCACACTATAAACTACTTGCAGAAACAGGGAAAATACTGGATGCATATAAAAATAGTAACATACATATATCTTAAAAATCATAATGCTAAGTAGAGAAACCTAAGAAACAACCAGATCGGTACAAAATAGATGTTTTATAAAATTAATCAAAGACCAAGAAAAAGTACAAATGATAATGGAAACCAAAATCCATGTACATGCCAAATATAAAATTCTCATGTTTGTTTCGGATTTGCAAATTAAAACCTAAAACTAAGGTGAAATTCTTCATATTCCCCTCCTACTCCTTTCTTCCCTTTTATTTCCTCAAAAAAAAAAAAGCTATGGTAAAATCATAAATCTGATATGCATCTAATCAATGTTTTTAAGTAAACTGAGTAGATATAGATATACAGGTATTGTTGAAGGTTGGGTCCTATGAAGGCTGATGTTGAGACAGAATATGGGATGTAAAATATTTTTTAAGGACCAACGTCTATTAAAGGAGTGGAGAGAAATTAGGGTTGGGCAGAGGAAGAAATCACTGGGGTGCAGGCTCAACAAAGGCTAGGTCAACCCGGCAGGGAGTTCTGGACAGAATATTGTCCAAAAGAATATCTTTCATTGGGCTAAAATAACCTGGCCCTCCTCATTCAGTCTCTAGGTGTGGGATGCCACAGAAAGAGCATAACCTCAAGCAAGATGGGCCCCTGCACCGTGGAAAACTCTAAAGCAGGGGGTCCCTAACCTCTGGGCCATGGACTAATACTGGCCATGGCCTATTAGGTACCAGGCCGCACAGCAGGAGTTGAGCAGTAGGTGAGTGAGCAAAGCTTCACCTGTATTTACAGCCACTCATCATCACTTGCATTACCTGAGCTCTGCTGCCTCTCGGATCAGAGGCAGCATTAGATTCTCATAGGAGCGCAAACCCTATTGTGAACTGTGCATGCGAAGGATCTAGGTTGCGTGCTCCCTATGAGAATCTAATGTCTCACGATTTGTCACTGTCTCCCATTGCCTCTACATTAGACCATCTAGCTGCAGAAAAACAAGATCAGGGCTCTCAGTGATTCTACATTATGGTGAGTTGCATAATTATTTCATTATATATGATGATATAATAGAAATAAAATAGAATAGAATAATATAGAAATTTCATTATATATTACAATGTAATAATAATAGAAATAATATGCACAATAAATGTAATGTGCTTGAATCATCCCAAAACCATCTTTCCTATGCCTGGTCCACAGAAAAACTATGTTCCATGAAACTGGTAGCTGGTACCAAAAAGGTTGGAGACCACTGTTCTAAAGGATCTAATAACTGGAGGCTCTCTGCTGATATTCCTTGCAGTTGGGCAGCAAAATCTCTTTAAAGTGGAATCTGGGTGGTGTCTCTCTGTGTCTATTACATAAAGATAGATATATAAATAGAGACATAGACATGGACATAGATGGATACAGATACAGATATTAAAGATATATAGATATATAGAGATACACATATAATTATTGTATGAGAGTATATATCCAAAAAATAATACATAGCATTGTGTTTGGTTATTTATTATTGCTTTAAAAATTTCACCAAAGTTTGGTGAATTAAAAAGAAATCAGTTGTTTGCTCATGAGTTTGCAATTTGGGCAGACCTCAGAGAAGACACTCCATGGGGCATCAGTTGGGGTGTCTTAACTAAAGTTGGAGTATCTACTTCAACATTGGTTCACTCGCATAACCAACAATTTGGTGCCAACCATCTCCTGGAACATGAGCTGGGCTCAATTACACTCGAATTGTGTATTTTGCTGTAACATCATGGGCTTGCTCACAGCATTGAAGCTGAATTCTAAGAAGGAAAAAGAAGCTCTCAGGCCTTTTACATCCTGAGCTTTGCAGTCTAGACCATCGCTTCTTCCACATTCCATTGGAATTATGTCCCAACCCAAGTTCAATGGGAATGGAACATAAGCTCCACCTGTTAATGGGAAGAAAGTCATGCACATCCAGGGAGGAGAAGAATTATTTGTGGTCATCTCTGGAGAGGAACTATCACAGCCCAGCTACTGGCCACAAAAACTCACATCCCTCCATGTACAAAACAATTTCACTCATTTCAAGACCCCTAACAGCCTCCTTTCATTATTGCATCAACTAAAAGTTGAGAATTTTATCTACATCAAGTTCAAGTAGAGATGAGTCTAGGCACAGTTCCTTGGAAGTAGTTCGTTGAGAATCGTTCTCCTCACTGTGAGGAAACAAGTCATCTATTTACCTACAGTGGTGGAAAAGAGACAGGAAAACTTCAATGGGTGCTCCAATTCAAAAAGGGAGAAGGAGGAAAGGAAGGTTCGTAGTAGTCACATATCTATTACAAAGCTAAATACATGTCTGCAGTTACTGGATTAAAGCCAACTGAGTTGCCTGAGAGTGGCTTACCATGATACATGGCTCTATCTTCATCTGTGTTTGGAGCTAAGTAACTTTGTCTGCTCCATATCTATAGAAAGTTAAGGACCTAGATATATCTTGTTATAAAACTTCTCTGTTCAAGCTAACATTCAAGCTAACATAACTTATTTAAAAGTCTGATGGGTTTCTTGTTTATCAAATTATAAGCCATATCAAATGGCATATGAATTAGCTAAATTTGATCCTCCAAGGAAAGGAAAAGCTTATCTGTGACTTAGCTATACAAATAAGAGAATTCGTGTTAAAATTCAAACTTCATCTTATAATAAATAATACTGCTTTTATTCATTTTTCCAACATGGATCTAAATGCAAAACTTTAATTGTATTTGACAGCATTATGTAAATTGACTGAAAAACTGCAAGAAATTTTGCAGAACACTTTGTTGATATTGACAAATGCACAATTTTCAATTTTGCCAAATTATTTTGAATTTAATGTTAATAATATGAAGTTATTGACGATTTAGTGAATTTACTTAACTTGGACAGATACCATATTGAAATTAATATACTTTTAAAGTTCTATGAATTCCTCTAATAACTGAATCAGTTTTATCAATATGTATTTGAATGTTAATAAAAATGATTTGGGGTTCTCCATTAAGTTATTGGAAAACTGTTAAGTAAACTTGACATAATTTGAGTATATTAATCTACCTTTTCAACTATAAATTTTATGGAATTTGAATATACATCAAATACATACGATGAAAATTTAGTGTCCAAATTATGTTGTAAGTGTAAAATATGCACTGAATTTTGAATACTTAGTATTAAAAGAGTAAAATATCTTATTAACAATTTTATATTGGTTAAATGCTGAAATAATATGTTGTTAAATTGCATTCAATATTATATTTATTTATTTCACTTGAGTTTTTCTAATATGGCTGTGTCCACTGTGAATTTATTGCCTCTGAGTTCCAAAGTCACCCTTAAGTACCTGCTCTGTGATAATGAACTGGATTCTTAAAGCATTTCTCCTTTATAGGCAATATGATTTTAAGCATTGTCAGTTGCAGGTGCTAGAGGGACATTGCAGGATGCAGAATACCTCTCTTCCTGGTCTGACTGCTGAGCTTTGGGGTGTTATCTTGTTCCCAATTAACAATCACTCAGCATGTGGGTGTTTGAGGACATTTATTTGTTGGTGCTCAGCCCTAACTATGTATCCGGGGTGCACAGGCCCTCATCACCTTCCCACAACCCTTCTGATACAGACACTACACCCACAAGAGTGCCCCAACTCTTTCTGAATACCCATCTACTAGCCTCAGCTTGCCACACAATTGCACCCTCAGGGATTGTTTCTTGCCGCTCAGCAACTGTAGACCATCACTGTTGCCCAGGCAATCTAGCAGATTGTCTGCTGTCCAGTGAGCTGAAATCATACTTTTTTCCAGGGAGTATGGACCCCAGCCTTAAAGAGGGCCCCCACTTTCAAGGTTATTCTTCCTTGACTACTCTTCCTCAGCTCTAGGATACCTTTTAGAGTTCTTTTTAAATCTTCATAGTTTTATCTTAGCTTAATAATTCTTTATATTAAACTTCCCCTATTTAAGTTACTGTGTGATTTCTGTCCTTGATTAGACTCAGATTATATGTGAGGAAAAACTTTAATTACATATATGACTTACATTATAGTTTTATTAGATAGTGCTGCTAAAGAGTATATACCTAGAGAAGATAGGGAGAGTGCAAGTAGTTGGAAACCTTGAAAACAATGACAAAACATTACATTATATTGTAATAAAATTAAGAATTAAGAATCAGGTCAAGCTTCAAGAGATAGATAAAGTATTTAAATTGGTATATCAAAATAGCATTGAAATATGATTCTTTATACCATGACTCAAACATTTTTCTGGGAAAAGTCTGAAAGTCTACCTGAGAGGTTAGCATTCTTGTCCCATTGAAAGATAGTTTAAGTGCCAAACTATAGCTGTAGAAAAGAATGGAGAGGAAGAGGCAGATATGACAAAAACAAAAACAAACAAAAGTTAGGAGTAAAATTGGCAAACTAGTCTTTAGACAAAATAGGTATGTCTGGCAAAGGCCAATGTGATATTATAGGTAACACCAATGTGTACAGTTCAGTCATTATCAGAAAAGTAATATCTGAAAACAAAGTTTGTTCCTAACAAACTGCTAGTCTAGATCTTCAGTAGCATGAATGAGTGCAAGCTAACCTACAAAATAGAAGCATGTTTTAACCTTATCACTTGAATTTAGGTAAGCAATGTTATTCAATTAAACAATCATCTGCTTAGAAATCTGTAAAAAAGATTTTAAAAGGGCTTTAAAAGGAGTCTTTTAAAAAAGGGCTAATAATTATAGACTATTAAGAACTGCCCCACCAAACTGTTAAAAGTTAGATAGAATCTTGTTATTGATTGTTAACATAAGGCCTAATACTGTCTATGTGAGCAAGGTTATATAATAATATTGATTTCATGTTTGATGTGAAATAAATATTACTTTTTAATTTTTAAAAATCATAATTAATTTTGTTCTATGTGGCTTAAAATACAATTATTTATATACTTTATATATAATAACTGAGTAATCTTTATAACATTAGGAAAACTAAAAGCCATCAACTAATTAAAAGCCATACCCATTGACCAGCAAAGGAAGGGAATTTTACTGCAATGTAAATTCCAGTACTCCAACTATAATTTCAGTCAGCAAAGACCAGAATATTAAGCCATCAGAAAAAAATAATCCATGGAAAAACTGCTGATTCCATGTATTTTGGACTGAATATAGCCCTAAAAATACGTTTCAGAAAGTTTGTTTAGTATTATATAACTACTTGGGTTATGTGGTTTTCATATTTTTTAGTCTATTTACTAAAACCATTGGTCCTACATTTAATTGTTCACCACAAATAGAGACTTTCCAAGCTTCCAAAATAATGGAATTACCTTAAATATCATCAATATTTAGGATGACAATTGCATTAGGTTTCATATTGATGATAAATGTAATCAAGATATTTTTTAAAGCATGTTCAGTATGTGTAATTCACTATAAAATTTTATTTAAAATTATTCTATGAAAGCCTTTTTCAGAGTTACCAAAATCAATTAAGGCAAGTACAAACTGGATTCCACAAAATTCTATCTGCGTTCGGTGTTATAAACAATCTAAACAACAGGTTCCAAAGCAATCTTACTGAATTGCAGATGACACAAAACTAGACAATTTAAGAAATGCATAATTAGATCATGGGCCAGATAACTAAACTGATAACAGCTTATAAGGTTTTGAGAATTTCCAGGTTTATACTGCAAGAACCCAGATTCATTCTCAAGTCAACAGAAGTCACATTCTCCAAACCTTTCAGTTAGCAACTACTAATCTTGGTAGCACCCCACACATTCTGCTGAGTAATTGCACCTCTCGTCAACTCAGGAGAGCTACAGAAGTAGCTTAAGGGAAGCTTTACCTGCTAGACACATTCTTTTCTTTTTTAAGATGAAACAGCTTTATAGAGGTATAACTGACATATAATAAACTACACATATTTAAATACAATTTGATAAGTTTTGATACATGGATCCACCTATGGAACCATCACCACAATCAAAATAATAAGCACATCCTTTGCCACCAAAAGTTTCCTCATCTCTCTTAGGAATTCCTCCTGGTAAAGCATGTACCTCTAGTTCACTGGCCACTGACCTGCTTTCAGTTACAATAGATTCGTTTACACTTACCAGAACTTTACACAAATGGAATCACAGAATATGTACATTTATCTATTTTCTTTCAGCATATTTAAGATTTATTTCTTTTTATAATGTGTGCTAATAGTTCATTCCTTTTTACTGCTGAGTAGTACTCCATTCTTCAGATGTATCACAGTTTGTTCATTTGTTGATGAACATTTGGATGGTGTACGACAAAATTATAAGAAAGGTTGGGGTATTACAAGTAAATCTGCTATAAACATTTGCGTGCCACATGTATACTTTTATTTCTCTTGGCAAAATAATTAAGAGTAAACAGCTAGCTTGTAGGGCAGATAAATGTTTAACTTATTTAAAAACTGATACATTTTTTACCGTGCAGTCATACCATTTTACATTCCACCTAGCAGTGCATAAGAAGTCCTATTTCTCCACATATTTGCCAACACTTGGTATAATTAGTCTCTTTAATTTATCCATTTTTGATAGGTGTATAATGATATCTAATTGTGGTTTTAATTTATATTTCCCTATTGACTAATGATGTTGAGCCTCTTTTCGTGTGCTTATTACTATAAATATTTTTTCTTTGCTGAATTTTTGCAATATTTGTTCAAAAATTTGCACAGCTTTTTACTGGATGGTTTATTTTCTAATAATTATGTTTTCAAAGTATTTTCAATATAATTTAAATATAATTCCTAAGTATTTTAATATGTAATTTGAAAAGCATTTCTCCTAGACTATGGCTTTTCTTAACCATGCTTTGAAAAGCAAAAGTTTTAATTTTGATGAAGTCTAATTTATCAATTTCATGTTTTTATGGATCATGAATTTCAAGTCAAGATTGCAAAGGTTTTTTCTTATATTTTTTCTAGGAGTTTTGTAGTTTTATGTTTACATTTATGGCTTTGATTCTTTTTGAGTAGAATTTGATTTGATTTTAATATACATAAAATTAAATTTGCTGATATGGCATTACAGAAGAAATGCATAGTGGCTAGGTAAGTGACCAAAAGTTGCAACCACAAGTTAGGTGATGGGAAGGTTTTGCAGACTGTTTGAAAATCCTACCACCTGATAAGTTTTCCATGTATTTTTTTCCATTGTCTCTTTTTTTCAGGTAGTAGGGTAAATTCAGTGCCTTTTGCTCCACCTTGCCTAAAAATGGAAGTCTCTTGTGTTTTATTTTATTTTATTTTATTTTATTTTATCAAAACCATACCAACACTACAATCTCTAGGTAGGTACAATTTCCTACCTGAAGAACTGGAAAAAATCAGAAGGATATGGTGGCAGAGGGCAGGGAAAATATTTTACATGTCAGATGTCCTTTTAGGTATTATGGCCCATCCTTGGAATTCAAAAACCATAAGCATGTCTAAAGCAAAGAGAAAAACTGAGAGACAGTTATAGCGAACTTGGCAGCAATCAGATTACTAGAGGCTTTGTTAGTCATATCAGGGATTTCTTAATATATCCTAAGAATGATTAAAATCATTTAAAGGTTGTAAGCAGGATGGTGGTGATCAGATTTCCCATGTTAAAATAATCACATTTAGCTGTTGAATGAAATATGTGTTATAGCAGGGCAAGATATTCAGAGACCAATTAGGAAATGGAAAACATTTTCGGCAGAGGAGTGACATAATGTAAGTCAGGGGTGTAGAATGAGAAGAGAAGGGAGTACCAAGAGCAAATAATCAGGAATGAGAAAATGTATTGTTGGGATGGCTAAGAGAGATGAAAGAGGGCAGGTGAGGGTAAGTGGTAAGTCAAAATACAGGGTGATTCTGAAGAGTCTTTAACAGTATACAAAGGATTTGAGGATTTCATATGTATACGATTTTATATGTATATATAATAGTTTATTAATTTTGTTATATAGATGCAATATTTTGTTATTTATTTTGCTATATAAATATATATTGGTGTGTATCTATACAACAAAATAAATAAACTATTAAGCAATTGAAGGTTTTGTGTGAAAGCATGTCAGAGAAGTTCTTTATTGATAATAATATGTCACATGTATTAAGAGATAGAAATAACCTTCAAGAACATTTGGAGATAACTGCAGAGAGTAAATCAAAATAATCTGGGAATCAAGTAGATTTGGGAAAATGGAAATTGGTATTAGGGCAGAAATTTATTTAGATAATTTTAAAGCTTATATAATTTATTCATACTTCCTCATTAAATCAAGTTCATTTCTCAAGTCTGCCTTAGATGTAGATGATTGTCTCTTATAAACCTAAAATATTATTTATCTACCAAAAAAGTTTTATGAGTTTTAAGATGCCCTAAATATAGTATTTTGTAAGTCTTTTTGTAGTATGCAAACTTTTTACTGAGTTTAGCATTATTTCAACCTACACAATTTTTGTTAGAATTAGCATCTTAACCATAAAAACCATATCCTTCTATTGATTTCTACCCTAATCTACTTAAGTATTTAGTAGAATAATGGCAGTAACATGATTTAAAACTGAAATAAAACAATTAATATCTTCACAATTATCATTATGTATCAATTAAGGCAATGTGATAATAGATTGATGCATGTAGATTTTTCCTTCTCTTTGTGGATGAATATTCTTAGTAAATTCAGCTCTCTGATGAACAAAATATATCCAGTGTGCTGTAATTTGAGATTTTGGTTTTAACTATTTGATTCAAACATTGCATTATAGAAATCACTGCTGATTTTTCTGTTCATTTAAATTACCATTACTGTTTTCAAAATGAGAAAGCTAAGTCACATCAATGAAATGAATGCTCAGCTTCCCTAAAATTATTATCACCAAATAAATAAAATGTATAGATGTATAGTTACTTCAGTAACTATATAGACAAATATGCATATTTCAGAGCACGCTGTGTGTGTGTGTGTGTGTGTGTGTTACATTGGAATATAGAATCCTTTAAGAAAATATATCTCATACCTAAGAACCTGGAAAGCCATATAGGAGATCACCTGACACACATAGAACATTAATCTGAATATTGATTTATGTCTTAGCAATATAATGGTGATTTAAAAACCCAGCAGCAGTTGCAGTAATTGGGACTTCATGCATCAGATTACTATCACCTACAGGATGAATAAGACAGAGAAAGTTTTTCTTTTCATTTTAAATGATACCCTGATTATTATCTTTCAAACCTCAGAGGAGAATTATTGGTTTAATATGCTTAAAAATCTATTCCATTTTTTAGTAAACAATTTATCCAACTTGGATTTACCTCATGATTGTATTTTTAGGTTTATAACTCATTATAATAAAGTTTCCCAGGCTAATAGCTCAATACAAGTATTCTAGTTCATGCTTGTTATTATTAATTCCAAATATGTCTCATATTTCTTCTTGTTGGAAGTGTTGACTGCACTGGTTCTATAAGAATACAGTTTTGATTGGACCGTATACTATAGGGTCAGAGAGAAAGCAAAGCAAGTCAAAGATAAGATTACACTATTCAGGTAACACTATTTTCCTAACCCATGGCTTTCAAATCTCGCTGCATAATAGAATTCTTTGGGGAAATTCAGCTTAAATGTTGATTTAATTTCCTAGGAATGTGGCTCCACTATCAATAGTTTTCAATTCACAGGAAATTGTAATATGCAGCCAGAATGAAGAATCACTGCTAAACTAAACCTCAATTCTTAGCATACATAAGAATCTCCTAAATAGGGTAATCTCTGTATACCATTAGGTATTCTGATTCTTTGTCTTTGAGTTGGGTCCAGGAATCTACTCTTTAGCTAACTGGTCATTCTGAGACAGGTGGTCTTCAGCTCAAATGAGAGTCATCACCTTATGTTCAAAGCTGCACTTTGCATTTTTCAGATCTGTGTTCATTAAGGCTTGTCTAAAGAATACTGCCACTTCCGTAGAATAAAAAGACTCAGAGACTCAGAAAGGAGGAAAATGAAATCAGAGGACAGGTTGACATGTGAGGATTCCAGAAATCTCATTACTGTCATACAATGGAATAAAGAGCAAGAAGAAGAAAGGAAAATCAGTAGGTGGGCAGAAGCTTCACCTTTGCAAGTTCCGCCCACTAGGATGATGACCCAATAAAATGTCCTAGAACCTCCATCAGAAATTTCTTATCTTCCTTGCAAATGAAGTAAGAGAAGGACTAAAGAGAGGACTTGTGCTCTTCCTAAAAGCCAGTGTTCTCTCCATTACTGTTATTTAGAAATACATCTCGATTGATTTCTTCAGAACTATCACTGTCACATTATGAACCTAATTCTCCATTACATTAAATAAATTAAGATCCTAATGATAGCATACTTTAAATGATTGTATATGTGATATGTAAAACTTCATCATACAATCACACCAATAGGCATCAAAATTACTCTGCTCTTCTTAGAGAACCCTGCAGTGGAATATTCCAGGCCAATATTTAACCTAGATAATGAAACTAATCTACCAAAGCTTTAATCAAGTTATTAACCATAGTCATATCATACTGGAAAAAGACTAATTCCCTCTGGAGATACATGATAAAGAATGAAACTGATCATTCAAATGCAAGAGGGAAAGAGACTGCACATGCACTGTGCCAAATACATAGTAAGTGCTCAGTAGTTTTAAAAATTCTTTTAGTGTTATAGTATCAGTCATGGTGGAGCCCCTAGCCTAGTGGAAAAGGAGAGTATTATGAGATCTGAGGGTCACTGAATGAAAGCATGAGGTGAGAAAAATGGGAAAAGAGAAAAGATACAATGTGGAACCCTAAAATTTCTAAGGCCCCAGGGTCCCACTCCACTATAATCGTGTGTGTGTTTAGGGTGTTTCTTCTCAGATGACAGAAAGTAAATTGACAATAGCTGACAACATTATGGTATTTCTTTACGTTGTTAGTTTATTAATTCCAAGGGTATTACTGTACCAGCTCATACTTGCCCTACGCAGTTTTTGTCTTCCATAGAACATCAAGTTGAAACTTGATATTCAAGCAAGGTCAAGGTCACCAGATTATGAGCTAGAGTTAGAACAAAACAAACCTTGCAAGTCTTTATCTATAAAGTACAGATAAATTCTCGAAATTTTTTAACCATTTGACCACTTTTTCTCTAATACCTTATAAAGTATATTTAGTATCTAATAATCTCTACCATCTTTACTTATGTCTACCGTCTTATAACTTTACCCTATAATGAACATAAAACTTTGATCACAGAATCCCTAATGCATTCACAGAGAGAAAGAGAGAGACAGAGAGAGATCAGTTAGCCTGTAACAACCATCAGAGTAGAATTCTGTAAAGAAAAACTCCAAGCAGAGATTCCTACTGAAGATAACCAATCTGCTGCTAATGGTTCCAAGAGCCGCTTCAAAGTCATCTAACCATGGAGGAGAATAAAAGATCAAATCTAGAGTATAATAATCCAGGTGGGAGTAACATACTAAATTCTGAAGCCTGGGGAGATAGGGAGAAAGACTGAGACTGCATGCATAGGCGGGATAAAAAGGGAGTGAAAGACTCCAGAACAGTTCTGTTGATCCCGTAGCCATTCTTGGGTGTGGGCACTTTGCTTTTAGAGGGTCTTTAAGTTAATGTTGTGTAAGAGAGCCAATGTGGCTTTCAAATAAAGAAACAGGATAAGCTCGGAATTCAATCTGAATACCACATGAAATCCCTAGGGAATGTATTGAATGAGGTCTTCTTGAGTCTGTACTCTAAGAGTATATCAAATCACTTTGCTAAACAAGATGATTGATATAAATTTAAGGCTACTTGGATAAAGTGAAGGGAAATTTGTTTTAAAATTTTGAATTTTCTCTTGGCACAGAGCAACACTTGTGAGCATGCTCCTGAAGGTCATCATCTTTCAGGACCCACAGGGATCAAGAAGTAATGGCTTTTACCATGTTAATGGTTTTCTCCATCCATGATACTAACCAAAGGGAGATTCTGTAATCCTCAAATGATAGCTATCAGAAGCCACAAAGAACTTAAAGACAGTGGCAGGATAACCAGAAAACCCTGCCCAAAGTTTGGTGAGTCAAGAAGCAGGAAAATGGTTAGGAAGCCTTCCATTTCAAAGTTGTTAGTTCTGATACAACTGGTGTTTTTAAACTTAAGTAAATCCCTTATATTTAGAAGAGATAATATAAGACAGAAATAAGTACAAATAATACCCTTAGTATCATTGCTTAAAGTTATTTAATGGAAATATCTGGTGAACTTATTGCAATATTATTCATTGAAAAAATGATACTTGGGCATTTGCACATTGTAAACTCAATCATTTGGAGACTTGTTTTAAAAATGAGGAAAGGAGAAACCCTTCTATACAGGGTTATGGTAAGTATTGAATGAGGTAATATAAGCACAGCACTTAACACATAGTAAGTGCTCAGTAGTTATTACTACTACTATTATTATTATCATACCAGTCTTGAAAGAACTTACAAACTAATGAGAAGGGAGATAATTATCATGTGTGACTCAGGTTGCAATTTTCAAAATTTACTTATTTAATGCCTGTAACTTGGAAGACACTGTTCAAAACACTGGAAATTTAGTTCAGAATTAGAAAGACAACTCTTGCCCTCATACTGAGAACAGTTAGGAATGCAAGAGGTAAATACATGTGGTGGGGTAAGGGTAAGTGAGCTATGAACTATAAAGAGGAAGTACGCAAAATTGGGCAAGAAGGGACTTCAGACTGTCGTAAAGATATAACATCTGTGAAAAGAAGAGGGGAGGAAGCAAAACTAGAAAGAAAGAGCACTAGACTGTGCTGCAGATACAACACTGTCTCAGTTAACACAAGAAACAGCTATAGCACAGAGCTTTTCTATTAGAAGAGTCTCACATTGGGCAAAAATGCCAGGTTTTACTACTATCACCATGCTCAGTCATTGGCTAGAGACTCAGTGAGAAGAGCATGTCTTCAGCTTGAAAGTTGCAGTGGATTCAGTAGGTGTTGCAGCTGAAGGCAGTCAGCTAAGTGCACTCCTTAGAGCTGAACAATTTCTTCCTAGAATAGAGATCTGAGCATCGCACCTCTACGGATGCCACATTTCACTCTTTGTGCCATGTGATTCACCTCTCTATACAAGTGTTGAGTGTTGGACCCTTCGAAGTTCAGTTAGTCTCTCTTCCTGAGCAAAAATTTAGAAGAGAGGTGTTAGTGGAACCAACTATAATCCCATTACTGCAGTTCTTGAAGTTACAATTGGTACTCCTTGTCTTCCTTTTCCACTCCGTATTCTAAAGATTCCCCAATCTGGCATCATCTCTGCTGGTCTTGGGAGCTTACCTAGTGATGTAGCTCAAACTAGCTTTCCTGAGAAATCTGAGTCCAGTGTAATCATATCCTCCTCAGTCACGATTGAGCAAGGGAGGGCCAAGAGGCACCAAAGTGGATCATTGGAGTTTGCTACATTTTCCTCCTACCTCCTCCTGCTTATCAGAGGATGACGGCTCCTCTTCCTGCCTGCTCATCCCTGGAAAAAACACTCCAAAATGTCCACCTAACACCCATAGCTTATGATTCAACAGGACCTTTGCTGTCTTGGTGGATCATTTAATCATTTTTGAAACTCAACAACTCTAACTATTAAGTCCTAAATTTGGTTTTCAGCTTTTTCTGTTCTCCCATTGCAGGAGATAAGAACCTTGGCCTTCACCCTTTTCAGAAATTATTAGTTAACTGATTGCAACTTTTCACTATTTTTCATTAGAACATCGTTGCGGTTTATGAACAATCAGTCAATATCATTATCCTTTGTATCCTCCACATTTTTATTACATCACCCA
Organism: Papio anubis; assembly: GCF_008728515.1. NCBI lineage: Eukaryota > Metazoa > Chordata > Mammalia > Primates > Cercopithecidae > Papio > Papio anubis. The sequence goes on along the minus strand of NC_044979.1, from coordinate 89,279,881 downwards.
GTATAATCCCCTCCATTCAAACATCCTTTCCAGTCATCCCAGTGAAATTTTTAGCAAATGCACCACTTCTTTGTGCCAGGGACTATCTGTGTTCTACCCACCATCCAGGATGAGGTTCTCAGTGTCAGCCATGGGCAGGGAAGGTGGGGGTAACCCAATCCCTAAACCCCAAGTTACTACTTACTTAGAATGCTCCCAGTAACAACTATCTCCGTTCAGAGCCTTCATGAATAAGATACTAAGACTTCAGACAAAGTCAGGAATTCAAGAGATTTGGGAAGGATGGAAGGTGGCATGGTAAATCTTGAGAAATATAAAGGGGAAATAAACAGAATTGACATGGGTGAAGCTTGAGGCCAGAATATGAATCTGATATTTATAAAAGGAAAAAGGGAAGGACTCAGGACTAGGCAAGAAGAGTGTCTAGTGTGTTGCAGAGCTGAAAAAAGTCTCAGCAAAGAAAACGGGGATATCTGGAGCAAATAATACCTTTGGAGAAGTCCCACATTGGGCAGAAATGACCAAGCCCTAATATTCCTTTTCTGTTGGGGCTGTCCAAAAAGAACATGGTCTAGGCTTGAGTTCTGTATGTTTCTAAGGCACCGCAATAGAAACATGTTAGCTAATTGCAATCCTTGAAGCTGAAAGAAAAATCTGAGCAGCGCAGTTCCATGGCTACCATTTGGAACTCATATTCTAGTGAAGAAAATCAAAACTAACCAAGTATATATGAAAATATATATTGTGCTAGGTGGTTTGTGTGCTATGGAGAAAAAAGCAAGGCAAGAGTATTAGGGAGGGTAAGACAGAGGAGGAGAGTACTAGTTTATATAGGGTGGTAAGGGATCACCTGATATAATATAGAGCGCTTCTCTTATAAACTGGGATTATCGAGGGACCTATTTATCAGAGTGATGGAAGTGATAGAGTGATATAGGTGAATATCTGAGAAAGAATATTACAGTCAGAGGAAGCCGAAGTGCAAAGGCATTGAATCAGATAATATTTGAGAAACAATTGGCTGGGTGCAGTGGCTCACACCTGTAACACCAACATTTTGGGAGGCTAAGGCAGGAGAATTGCTTGAGTCCAAGAGCTGCAAGCATTGCTTCAGTCTGAGAGTTTGAGACCAGCCTAGGCAACATGGTGAGACCTCATCTCTATAAAAAATAAAAAATTAGCTGGACGTGGTGGCATGTGCCTGTGGTCCCAGCTATTGAGGAGGCTGAGTGAGAGGATTGCTTGAACACAGGAGGTTGAGGCTGTAGTGAGCCATGTTTATACCACTTCTGGGTGACAGGGTGAGATCCTGTCTAGAAAGAGAGAGAGAAAGAGGAAGAAAGAGAGAAACAGAAAAGAAATCAACATAACTAAAATCAGTGAGGGAGAAGGGGAAAAATGAGATGTGTTCTCATAGGTATTAGGGTGTAAAAATAGTGTAATATGTAGCACCCTGTAAGACATGACGATTACTTTTACCCTGAGAGAGACAGAAACTTACTCAGAGTTTCCACTTGTCTGTCAAATAAATATATTAAACTTAAGGTGTTCAAAATGAAATGGATCTCCTGATCTTTGCCATGCCCCAGATCTCCTCTTCCTGGGGTTTTTCTTATGTTAGCTGATAACAACTTTTTCTTTCCAGGTACACAGGCCAAAACTTTGAGATCATTCTTGACTCTTTTCTTTTCTTCACAATCTACGAACAATCCGTCAACACATCTTGTTGAATTTTCTTCAAATTGCATCTGGATAACAATCCCTTGATATCACTGTGCCCACTACCAATATGGGTTACTGCATAGCCCCTCATCAGGTTTCCCTCTCCCTCCTTGTCTCCCATAGATTCTATTCTCAACACATTAGCCAGAGGGAATCCTTTCAAACTGCAAGTAAATCGTCAAAAGTTTCCGATGGATTACATCTTAATCAAAGTAAAAGCCAAGATCCTTAAATGGCTAAAAAGGTCATTCATTGCATAACCCTGACTCCTGTTACCAAACTGACCTCATCACCTAGTATCCTTCTTTCCCTTCACTTCTTTCTGTCATAGTGGCCTTTGTGATGTTCCTCCAATATCCCCAGCATCCTTCTACCTTATCTTCATTGAAATGTCAGTTCTTTCTGCCTGGAAACTTCTCACCTGATATGCAATTAACTAACTCCCTATTGCCTTTGAGTATTTATTTGAATATCATACTTCTTCTTAATAACCTTATTTAAAGTAGCAACTTGCCCCCAAATTCCAGCACTCACCTGTATACTGAACAATTTTTCCCATAGCACTTACCACCTTCAACACAATAACTAAGTTTTTTATTCAGATACCTATCTTGTTCACTGATTTATACCCAACTCTTAGATCAATTCCTGGATCAAGGCTTAGATCAAGCACTTCATAAGCATTCAATAAAATTGTTTTGAAAAAAATTGTATAATATATTGTTAAATTTACTTTGCAATAAACTTACTGTCCAATAGGATAACATTATTCTAATCTGTTATATGTTAATGCAAGTAGTATATTAATGTATAATATGAATTATATTTTAAAATTTTACTTTCTCATTAAGTAGGAGTATCTCTTAATAAACTAGGCTCAATCAAATGAAACTGCCCATTTTTTAGGTTAAAAATTGAATGAATTTGTCAGTTTCATGTGTTACAACTTATACTAATACTTTCTTCGCATCATAAGTGAATAGTATAATAGCAAAAAAGTTTGAAAAAATATTAAATCACAAAATTACACATATAGCATTTAGTCTCCAAATATACAAATGACTTATAGATTTAAGGATTAATGTAAAACCTAATAACATTTATTACAAAGAAAAATCACAATTAAAAATAATATACCAAGATGTAGTATAAGAAATGAGAAAAAAATTATTTGAACATAGTAGTTTATAGCATCCGGGGGAATATTTTTTCCTTTATACCTCTCTAATTTTCCACCTTTAGAAAAAGAAATAAAGAATTTGGAGAGGGTTCAAACAACAACTAGTGTAAGAACTAATATAGCTGAAAATTTGAAAGAGAGATTTATCCCAAAGGCTAACTGAAATGGAATTATTTCATAGAAAGAGAAAAAACCTGAGATGAAAAAAGTAATGACAGATTTTAAGCAGTTTTTATAAATGATAGTTTAAAATAGATGTAAAGAAGCATATCTATCTGCTTAATCTTTGAATCATCTTCCAGATTTTTAGGTGCCAGCAGAAAGCATATCACTTTAATAAAGAGATATGAGATACACTAGAAGTATACTCCCACCTTTACTCTGTATTTGAGAGCTACAGCTCTACTTTACAGGTCACATTAAGTTCCAGTTTTCTGTGGCTCTGCCATTCCCTAAGGCAGGTGTAAGCAACCTATGATCTGAGAGCCAAATTCTGCCTTTCTTCCACTTTTGTAAATAAAGTTCTTAATAGCTACACCCATTCAGTTATGTATTGTCGATGGTGTTTTCACAATACAATGGCAGACTTGAGTAGTTGTGGCAGAGAACACACAGCCTGCAAAACCTAAAATATGTACTATCTGGCCCTTCACAGAAAAAAACTTTCCAAATCTTGCCATACAGTGATATCTTTTGCTACGTGGCTAATTCTAGCTCACTACCAACATTCCCACATTTTAGGCAATGGTAAGAAGGCAACAAAACCAAGCAGAGGGCACATCGTTTGCTATCCAAAAGACCAACTTTAACTTGCACATATCAATGCCACTCATCCCCTTGGCATCAAGGTAGTGGGGTAAAAATATGCCACCTAAAATATGTGGGGGTGGTTCTATTACCAAAAGGCAGAAAGAGTAAGTAGACACTGAGGAACAACGTGCAGTCCCTGCCAGATTATCTGTGGCACAAAGAAGGTAATGTAGGTGGACAGGATAAGCAGTTACCTACATCGTTTAATGTCTCAACATTAGACAATGAGATTAGTTCATCTTAACAAAGAGGAACACTTCACACAATAAAAGGCTGCTCCATCCAGTAACTTTACCTCTTCCTTCCTTATTCCTAATTAAATGTAAATTGCCTACAAATAATACTAATATTTGGAAGAGTAGATCATCAGATTTGGTGTTTCTTGTCAGTGATTAAAAATAAGCATTCATTCTCTGCATTGGTAACTTTAAGGTGGTATGCATACCTCCTGTGCAGAGCTGATTCTTGTTACTCTCTAACAACTCAGTGTAACTTCAAAGACAGAAGCTACAGATTCAGTTGTTTTAGGAGCATTTTTATATTCTATTTTCACCTCCCCCAACCCATGTGAGATACATACATACACATAAATCTAATATACACTCAAGCAATTCATATTCACTTATATTTTTCATGGCCTTATCTTGGCAAGTATCCATATTAGGTGTACCAGGGTACCAGGGAATATAGAGATAGGATCAATAAATGGGATAGGAGTGAGACAACTATAGCCCAAGGGCCAAGTCCAGCCCACTGTCTAATTTTGTAAGTGAAGTTTTAGAGAACACAGCGATGCTTATTCATTTGCACATTGTCTGTGGCTCCTTTTTTTACTACAAAACTGGGGTTGAGTAGTTGCAACAGGATTCATGACCTGTACAAATTAAATTATTTACTCTTTCATCCATTAAAGAAAATGTTAGCCAATCCCTAAACTACAGCATTCTAAGGAGTCCTTATTTTTATTTGCACCTAGATTATAATTAAAATTGCAAAAAATTAGTTGGACTATAAGCAAGAATTTTTGAGCTATAAATATAGTTCAAAATATAGACAAATCCTAGAATTGATTTCCTTTTATATTTGAATTCTTTTCTTAGCACTCCTAAGAACAGAAAAAGTTCTCATTTAGTTTAGAAATATTTTCATAAAATAAGTAAGTTTAATTAAAAAATGATAGTCTTTTCAATAAATGTTTCTGGGTCAATTGAAAACCAAATAAATTTTGACCACCACCTTTATTACTCATACCATGCAAAAATCATTTCTAGGTTGGTTACAGTTCTAAATGTTAAAGAAAAACCAGACTTTTAGAAGAAAGCATATAATAATACCTTCATGATGTTAAAATATATTAAGATTTCTTAAACATGACATAACACTAAGGAGTAAAAAATGATAATTTTGACTACACTAAAAATAAGAACTTCTTTTCATCTAAAGATATTAAATGATTCATACTTCCTGGTTTCAAAATTTACTACAAAGCTACAGTAAACAAAACAATGTGGTTCTTGCATAAAGACAGGCAAATAAACCAATGAAATAGAATAGAATGCCCAGAAATAAACCCTCACATATATGGTCAAATGATTTTTGACAGGGATACCAAAATCATTCAATAGAGAAAAGATAGTGTTTTTAACAAATGGAACCAGGAAAACTGCATATCCCCATGTAAAAGAATGAAGTTGGACCCTTAACTAACACTATATACAAAAATTAAGTCGAAATGGATCAAGGACCTAAACATAAGACCTAAAACTATAACCTCTTAGAAAAAAAAAAAAAAAAAAGTAAAAGATTTACAACATAGGATTTGGCAGTGATTTCTTAGATATGATACCAAAGGTACAAGCAAAAAGAAAATATAGACAAATTGGACTTCATGAAAATGTAAAACTTTTGCCCAGCAAAAGACACCATTAACAGAGTAAAAGGACAACTTATAGAATGAGAAAAGTATTTATAAATCATTTATCTGATAAAAGATTGATATCCAGGATGTATCGAGAGCTATTTTTACTTAAATATACATAAAGAAACAATTAGTATTTTTCTCAGAATACTTTTCAGACATATAAAAGGTTTCAAAATGTATAATACATAAAATAAATCATAGAAACTTTCTGTCCAGTAAAGGTCTTGGAAAAAAAAGAAACAAACAACCCAATTCAAAAATGAGTGAAAGACCTAAAGAGACATTTCTCAAAAAAAAAGATATACAAATAGCCAATAGGCATATAAAAAGATCCTCAACATCACTAATCATTAGGGAAATGCAAATCAAAGCTATAGTAGGATACAAACTCACACCCGTAAAGGTGGCTACTATCTAAACAAACAAACAAACATAAAATAAGTGTTAGTGAGGATGTGGAGTAACTGGAACCCTTGCATAGGGTTGGTGGGAATGTAAAATGGTAGAGCCACTGTGAAAAACAGTTTAGTGGTTCCTCGAAAAATTAAAACTAGACAGCAGCACAAATGAGCCTGAAGGGCATTATGTTAAATGAAATAAATCAGGCACAGAAAAATACTACATGGTCTTATTCATATGTGGGTGCCAAAAATGTTAAACTCATGAAGTGGAGAATGGAATTGTGGGTTTTCAGAGTCTTGGAAGGGTAGTGGGAGGGGAGGATAGAAAGAGGTCGGTTAAAGAATACAAAATTATTTTTTAAATTAAAAATAGAATTACCATATTATTAGCAATTCCACTTCTGGGGACACATCCAAAAAAAAATTGAAAGCAGAGTGTCAAAGTGATCTGTGGATATCCATGTTTATAGCAGCATTATTCACAATAACTAAAATCTGGAAGCAATCCAAGTGTCCATCAACAGATGAATGGATAAACAAAGTGTGGCATATACATACAATAGAATATCATTCAACCCCAAAAAGAAAGGAAATTCTAATGTGTGTTAAAATATAGATGACTCTTTAGGACATTGTGCTAAGTGAAATAAGCCAATCACAAAAAGACAAATACTGTATAATTCCACTTGTATGAGCTACCTAGAGTAGTCAAATTTATAGAGACAGAAAGTAGAATGGTGGTTGCCAGGGGCTGAGGAAAGGAGAGGATGAGGAGTTACTTTTTTAATGAATATGAAGTTTCCATTTTATAAAATTAAAAGAGTTCTTGGGATGGATTATGGTGATGGTTGCACAATATTATGAATATATTTAATGCCACCGAACTGTACACTTAAAAATAGGTAAAGTGATAAACTTTACATTGTATCTCTTTTACCACCATAAAAATTGGAAAAAATATAAATGAAATTTTTAAATATACCATAACGAGAGTGAAAAGGAAAGCCACAGAGTTGGGAGAAGATATTTACATCACATAGATCTGACATGGAACTTATACACAGAATATTCATACAAATCAATTTTTTTAATTAGAAAAATCCAAAAAACAGTGGAGCAGTACTTTATTAAAGAGTCAGTAACTAATTGGCCAACATGAAATGGTGCTCAATTTTACTAATCATCAGGGAAATGTAAAATAAAACTGAAATGAGATACTCATACACATCTTTAAGACAGCTTAAACTAAAAAGATAGAAAATTGCAAGTATTGGTGAGGATGTGAAGAAATTGGAACTCCAATGTATCATTTGTGACAGTGTAAATTATTACAAACATTTTGGAAAACAATTTTATAGTAACCATTAAAACTGAGCATATACGCTATAAAGACACATGCACACGTATGTTTACTGCGGCACTATTCACAATAGCAAAGACTTGGAATCAACCCAAATGTCCATCAGTGACAGACTGGATTAAGAAAATGTGGCACATATACACCATGGAATACTATGCAGCCATAAAGAAGAATGAGTTCTTGTCCTTTGTAGGGACATGGATGCAGCTGGAAACCATCATTCTCAGTAAACTGTCAGAAGAACAGAAAACCAAACACCGCATGTTCTCACTCATAAGTGGTAATTGAACAATGAGATCCCTTGGACACAGGAAGGGGAACATCATACAATGGGGCCTGTTGTCGGGTGGGGGGAGGGGGGAGGGGTAGCATTAGGAGATACACCTAATGTAAATGACGAGTTAATGGGTGCAGCACACCAACATGGCACATGTATACATATGTAACAAACCTGCACATTGTGCACATGTACCCTAGAACTTAAAGTGTAATTAAAAAAAAAAAAAACTGAGCATATGCATAATCTATTCCAATTCTAGGTGTATCACAAACAGGAAAGGATAAATGTGCTCACAAAAAGATAGGTACAATAATGTCTATGATACTTCTATTTGTAGTAACTAAAAGTCGGAAACTATCCAAATGTCCATCAACAAGAAAAGGAAAGAACAAATAAATAGTGGTATATTTACACCATGAAGTACTATTCAACAATGAGAATGATATGCACAAATTGCATAAATAAAATATTGACTGAAAGACAAAAGAGTATACAGAATATAATTTATTTTTATAGAATGTTCAAAAATTGGCAAAAATGTCAGAAATCAGATAGCAATACCTTGAGGAGTGGTTAATGACTGAATATGGGCAGAAGATTGTGGGGGAGGTCATATGGGATACTTGTAATGTTTATTTTCCGTTTTGTGTGCTGGTTACATGGGTGTGCTCACTTTGTGAAATAGTCTCAAGCTATACATTTAAGACTTAACTGTTTTTACATTACCTCAAACTTCAAAAAGGCATTCCATTTCTTGATTTGGGCACTGGCTTCATGGATACATTCACTCTGAAAATTCATAAAGCTGCACATATATAATTTGTGAATTTTGAAGTATATACACTGAACTTCAAAAAAGTTTACCTAAAATATGAAATGAAAAAAAAAAAAACCACAAAATAAATGGATATATATTCTTCTCTATCTCTAAATCAGCCATGGTCACAGCCATACATAATTTGAAATTGAATAGGAAGAAGACAATGCTCTCTTCTCCAGGTTAGTGGAAGGAGTACTTCTTATGCCTTTCTCCTACAATCATCACAGACATCTACCTTTGTCGTATCTTTATTATTTGCCATAGAAGTTCATGTTTCCAGAATAACAGAGGAAGGGATATGAAAAAGGAAAGGTAGGGTTTTTTAAATTGGGGGGATTTATATATTTGCTTTACTCCCTGGATGCTTTGTTTATCCACCTTTCTCCCCTTAGCACCCTTAAACCCAGGTTTCAGCTCATTCAATAATTATGGGTCATTTTTTATTCTTGGTCATTTTTTTCTTTGATTCTGAACAGTTTAATAGTATAAACAAAATGTTTTATGTCTAATGGGAATGGTCAATAGAAATAAACTAGATAATCAAATAAGCAAAACTGATTGCCATTTCATAATCATTCCTTGAAATATTTTGAGCAAAATTTGTGAAGGAGTTCTCGAACTTTTTATAAATACCTCCGTATAGGTCACTGAATAACTGTAAACTATAGGCCTAGAACACAGAGGAATCAAGGTTGAACTTAACTTCTTTTAATCCTCAGCTGAGTTTTTAAAAAAACATCTCTCCCTTAACTTTCAAATCTAGAAATGAAAATAATGATTCCTTCCAATAGGATGAACTGTAACACCATTGGTACTTTATAAATTTACTGATTTTGTCATGTATACTTACTGTGGAACCAAATACCCACAAAAGTCTTCTAAAAATAAAATGACCATTTCACAATAAGCAGAGAAAAAGAATTTCAGTTATTCCTATAATTAATTATAATTATAAATGAAATAACTATAATTGTTAATTTATATAACTAATTGTAATTATAAATGAAAAACCCTCATAACTTAGATTTTAGCATTTTTTGCTTTCATTATATTAACATGATTACAACCTTGTAAGATAAACAGAAATTAAGTTGGTATAAACAGAAGTGTTTATCCTGGGATTTTTATGATGAAATAAAAAAGAAAATATTTTAAAATAATTGCTGTAGGTGTATCTATCAGGATATTTAAAAAATTCCTAATACAAGTATTTCAACCCAATTCTGGGCACTGGTTCCATTGCTTTTACTACAGTTCCTTTTGAGATATGATTATTGAAATCTCCGTTCTTTGCCAGGTGCAGTGGCTCAGGCCAGTAATCTCAGCCTTGGGAGGCCAAGGTGGGAGGATTGATTGAGGCCTGAGCAAAATACTTAGACCTCCTCTCTAAAAAACAAAACCTTTAGCCTGATGAGGTGGCCAGTGCCTGCAGTCCTAGGTACTCAGGAGGCTGAGGTGGGAGAGTTTCTTTAACCCAGGAGTCTGAGGTGGCATAGTGGTGCAGGATTAGGCACCAGGCCACCCAGCCCCCAATGACTGGAGAATTCCTTGAAAGAGAGAGAGAGGGAAAAGCAGCAGAGAGAAAGAAAGAGAAAGGAAGAAAGAAAGCAGCAGAGAAAAGAATGGAGGGAGGGGGAGGAGGAGGGGAGGAGGGAGGGAGGGAGGAAGGGAAGGAAGGAAGGAAGGAAGGAAGGAAGGAAGGAAGGAAGGAAGAAGGAAGGAAGGGCTAGGGAGAAGGGAAAAGTGAAGGGAAGAAAGGAAAGGAAGCAGTGAGCATTCCCTTGGCTAAAATTATAAAGGAGCCGGTTCCAATAAAACTGGCCTCTAGTCTTGTGAAAGCTTCTGACCCCCATTTTCTGAAATTTTAAATTTAAATATCAACCATATTTTCCTTCATTAAGTTTTCCAATGTATTATATTGTGAAACTAGATTCTCAGTTGACTGAGGTGTTTAATACACTTGCAAATAGGTTGTAAATGACTAAAAAATAAGTCACTGAGAAGCATTTAACATAATTTAAAAATCAACAATAAATTTGCCCTATATTTAATAACATATTAATTTAAACAAGGGTTAGAGAGCATGTTACTACTTTTTTGAAACAAAAATCAGTTCTCCCATTTACCAGTTTCATAGCCACTGTTGACAATCCTATGAGTTTTTATTTTTCAGCCTTCCCTTTGAAAGAAGCTTAGCAAAAATCAACTAAGTAATAACCAAAGATCTATTCTCATTAACATCTTCCAGGATCACAAATTTCAATTATTCTCTGCCTGAGTTATCACAATGCAAATTGGAGAATGAACAGTAAACACAAGCAAAAGAAGATAAAATCTCTTAGAAGATCCAGAGACACCAGACACAAATGGGTTAAAAGTAGAAGAATTCAAGGTTATACTGTTCTGATTACACAGAGAGAGGCTAGGAAGAAGAAAATGAATTGAGATTACCTGTTAGAAACAGGCGGTTTCTGGTTTCTGGGAGCTGTCCAATGTACTGAGTGAACCATCTTAGCCACAACTTACCCCTTAATACGGACTGATGTCCTGGGCGGTTCTCTTTTGAACCGAGATGCTTCCACATTCATCTTTTTAGGCTATTTCTTCTAATCTACCTTTAAAATTATCTTCTAATCTGTCATTTTGACCCAATGGGTCTTTTAAATAAATCTTTACACGTTACTGAATAATTAAGTAAATATAGTTATTGACAAACAAAGAAAAAGGACCCTTTTTAAAAAAAATATTAGGGATACTAGAGATAATATAAAATGAGTAAATTCTTATTTTTATTATGCCAAATTTAAAATCTCTTTCTTATCTCAACGATCTAACGATAATCAAAAAGCTCCTTTAAATATAATTCAATAAGTCATTGTTTCTGCTCTTAAATCTTACTGTAGGACAATACAAACCAATGAGGAAAATAAGCCAGATGGAAGTGTTAGGTTTTTTTCTTTGTTCAGGAACAAATACTCGATCCGCAATTTAAAAGTCCGAAGACTCCTCAGCAGAGGGTGAACTGATTGACTCTTTGGCTTATCAAGGGCAAATCGCATTTCTGAAAAGAGCTTGAAGTGGTTTTGTTTGTGGGGAGAGTTTGCTTTGTCCCCCACACTGAAAAGTATACAGCAAAGCCCGAGCATAGAAAATGTCCTCAGCTTAAATTTGTCATTTTATTGCCGTCATAACGTTTCCTCTTAGAATAAAATCCTCTATTTTATATGAGCAGGAGGTAAAGGTAGGGAAAGGAAAGTCAAGTATCTCAATTGTTAGGCTGATTGCATCCAAACAGACTTTAGAAGCAAGGGTTTGTAACGTGGCAGGAGAGCTGTTTGCGATGTCCTGGAAAGAAAAAGAAAGCCGGTTCCAACAGCGACTCTGGGGAATGCACTCTCGGCCCCCCTGCCATGCTTACTTAAGCTAATGGAAGGTCTTGCCTTTCAGCGGCCGCTGCACTGGGATACCAGACAAACAGCTCCCCTCGATCCCAGGCAGGCAGGGCCCCTCTTCAGGACATCATTAAAAGCACATGCACTTGCTCCACATCCATTGGCAGATGGTGGCAAGATTCAAGACTCCTACCCTGAAGTCAAGGAGAAGCCATCGCCGTGGAAAACATCCTCGCTTTGAAAATCCAACACGAAATTAAAGAACTACACGAGATAAGGAGCCCGGAGAACATTAGTTGGCTGCAGGGGTGAAGACAGACAAAAAAAGCACAGCAGGTAAGAGCTGGGGGTTGTTGCCAACAAGGAACTGTCCCGGGTGGCGCAGAGAAAAGGATCTCAGAACTGGAGGCCTGTCCCTTTGAGTCTTCCATGCGTGCTCAAGCTTGTCATCTTCCATAAGCTTCGAGAGAAGGGACGTTGTCAGAGCATTTCTTATCGGTGCGACTAATCCTGTTATCAGCTCGGTTATAAATATTTAATGTTCCCTGGCCCTTCGGTGATGGTGCCCCATCAGATTCAAGGCTGTTAAGAATCTCCACGAGCAGCCTCGCCCCTCCCTGCGGAAAACCGATGAGAGGCAGGGCCAAGCCGAAGCGATGGCGGCCTATCCAGAGAGCTGCGTGGACGCTACGGTGCTGGACTTCGTCGCAGACCTGTCCCTGGCCTCCCCGGGACGCCCTCTCCTCTGCGACTTCGCACCCGGGGTCTCCTTTGGGGATCCAGCCCTTGCGCTCCGAGAAGGAAGACCCAGGAGGATGGCGCGGTTTGAAGAGGGGGACCCAGAAGAAGAGGAGTGCGAAGTGGACCAGGGGGACGGAGAAGAGGAGGAGGAAGAGGAGCGCGGGAGAGGCGTCTCCCTATTAGGCCGCCCCAAGAGGAAAAGGGTGATCACCTACGCCCAGCGCCAGGCCGCCAACATCCGCGAAAGGAAGCGAATGTTCAACCTCAACGAGGCCTTTGACCAGCTGCGGAGGAAAGTGCCCACGTTTGCTTACGAGAAAAGGCTGTCCCGGATCGAGACCCTCCGCCTGGCCATCGTCTACATCTCCTTCATGACCGAGCTCTTGGAGAGCTGTGAGAAGAAGGAAAGCGGCTGAACCGGGTGGGGAGAGTCTGCCCTTCCTGGTCTGATAGTGCTGGGGTGTGTCAGGACCGGGTACTGGGTGAGGCTAAAGGGCCAGGAGGGACGCCCCAAGACAGAACGTCTGGCCTTCTGGAGGTCGGTTTCGAGATTGTAAGATCCCCAAAGTCCCCGAGCAGAGTGGCTGTTGTAGAGTTCATATCTATGCGACCGCCCTAAGTGAAGTCGGGGTCAGGGGCGAGCGGGGATGTCAGAGGGCGAGAGGATGAGTCCGGGCCGTCCAGGCTGCTCCTAAGAGCTTCCGTGGGCTAGGTGGGTGGGAAGAGAACCCTCCTCGCAAATGGCAGACTTTGGAGCTTCTATAGAATCTAACCTCTCCTCTTTACTTTTTTTTTTTTTTCATAGAGATAATAAAGTAGAAATTCTTACTTTTTAAAAAGCCTCAAGAGTCGGTGGTGCGCCATCCCCAGCAGGCGCTCCAGCAGGCGCCTGCGAGGAGGCTCTGGAGCAGACGCCGCGAGGGTGCGGGGATGCGAGCTTTTCTGGTAGCCAGAGGGTTCTGTCTGGTCCTCCGATGCTTGTCCAGGAACTGAGGGAAGGAAACATGGAAGGCAGAGCAGTCGAGGGGAACTGCTGACAAAGTGGGACCTCTGAGAAGGAACACCCTTGCTGTCTTCCATTCCCTCTCCCTCCCCTCCCTTCCTCTCTCCCGCGCGCGAGCCCTCTCTCTTCCTTTCTCCCTCTCCCTCTTCACCTGGTTGATTCCAGAGGGACCATGGCTCCTCGTCCCAGGGCCACAGTGGTGTTCATTCAGTGCCTTAGCCAGAGTGCAAATCTACGCTTTGCATCTTAAGTGCAGCGTCAGCTTCCCTGTTCCAGTGCCTTCAGGCCGCAGGCCAGAGTAAGGGGCGAGTGCACTTGGGTCACTCCTGGGTCGCAGGGGGCCTTGGGTGCCCTGCAGCTTCGCCACCAGTCAGCGTTTCCAACTGTCCCCCCGGCCAGGGGTTGGAGTATGTGAAGGTGCCTGGATCTTTCTAGGAGCAGGGCCGCCTGAGCGCTCACTTTAACGTTTTTAGCTGTAGGGAGGAAAGATAGCTTTCACTCTAATGGCTTCTAGAGACTACCAGACAAAAAGTCCAAAGAAGAGATGCCTTCTGACGCCTTGCAAAACGACTGCCATGCAGATGAGGTTGAAGCGGGTCCATGCTGAGAGGCCGCCTCCAGTTTGGACCCGTGCCATTCCAGGATTCTTCCTTCTAGGTGACGTGCTAGTACCAGAACTGGGGTATTTCAGAAAGGAGTGGGTACCTGAGGAGAGGAACCCGATTGAATAATGCCCACGTAAACATAAATTCAGTAATTCTAAAGGATAATCCCCAGTGATTCCAACACTTTATTTCGCCCCTCATTAGGCACAGGAATAGGCGGAGGCCTGTGCGAACACACAATTCTCTGAATCATGTTTTCAGAAAGAGAATTCATTTCATTAATAAGTAACATATACTCATCCTAGAAATTTTGGAACACAAAATTTCAAAAAAGAAAAAATTCGAATCACTACACATTACCATACTGTTAGCATTTTCATCTATTTATTTCCAGTATTTTTTTCCCTGTACAGTTATAAATTCAATACATTTAACTAATTTGAGATACCTTGGGATACTGATATTTTTCCACTTGACATTATAGAAGGTGCAATGTTTTCCCTTAACTTTCAATATTATCCAAATGTGATTTTGATTACCATATCTTATTGTCATATCCATGTATCACAACACCATCCCTTTACAGATAGATAACTATTTCCTTTAAAAAAAAATAAATGATGCTGCTAAGAGCATTCTTGTAAATGTCTTCTCTGTCTATGATTATTTCCTAATATTTGATACCTAGAAGTGAAATTTCTGGATTCAAGTTTGTGGATACAAATGGCCAGATTCCCTTCTTGGTGGGTTCTGTCAGTTCACTCTCCCACCCTCTAGTATTGCAGGAATTTGCCTGTTTCCCAGCCCATTCATTAGTACTTTGAATATTTAAAACTTCTCTTAGTTTTCCTTTCAATAGGGCCTGGCTTAGTTCTCAAATGAGCCCCCATTCCCAAGATTTTTTTTATTATTATTTTTATTGTGTCTTTCTATCAAGAATTTTTCCAACTCTACCACAAGAACATCAGAATAAACAGGTAAATGAAAAAAATACACAAACAGCTAACACCAAACAACAAAACCCCATAGTGTTGTTTTTTCTTATTCTTCTACCAATTCAAGTTCTCCTAGAAATTAAACATCATTCTTTTTTTAAAAAAATCATCTGAAAGTGTTGAATAAGTAAAAAGAAAAAAAAAAGTAATTCCAATCTAGGAATTCTTAATATTTTGTTGAAGGAACCAGTTTTGAAAACCAGAAATAAAGCAAAATTGTGTAGACCAGGGACCATCAACATTACTAAGTCCTGAGGAGTAAGCACAGCCACCCGTTTTCCTTAGTCTTCTCCCTCATATTCTAACACATTTTGTTCCTAGTAAGCAAATAACATTCCTCCAGTGAATACCTCTTCATGATAGTAAATGATACCTAAAAAACTTCTAAATGAAAAGTCATTTTCTTATTATCACTAGAGGAATTACCCACCCTTCTTAAAAAAAAACTTTAACAGTTTATAAATGCTTTGCTATTTGTAAGTTTACATGTTTAGGAACTGCCTCAAATGTAGTCTTTTAAGATATTTCCATAATAATTTTACTCAAAGTAATTTGAACCCAGGTAAGGATAAGAGTCACATAGAAAGGGATTGACTTATTCCTTTCATCAAATACCAATAGAGATAAGATAAAATGATCCACATCCTGAGCTTAAATGGAATGTAACTCCATATTCTGACCCTCAACTTTTCTAAGCATTATTTTAATTTTAGTTTTCCTCATGTTAGATGCATAAAATCAGTGCACCTTTAGTACAAGTTTTTTGTTTGTTTGTTTGTTTGAGATGGAGTCTCGCTCTGTCACCAGCCTGGAGTGCAGTGGTGCCATCTCAGCTCACTGCAACTTCCAACTCCCTGGTTCAAGCGATTCTCCTGCCTCAGACTCCCAAGTACCTGGGATTACAGGCATGTACCACCACGCCCAGCTAATTTTTAATACAAGGGTTTTTGTATGTGACACCCACTATATTAAAATAGTTTTACTGTTTATTATCTCCTAAACCAACATTGATAGAAATATGAGTAGATATTGACTTTTCAGTAACTTCAACCAGGTTTTTTAAAGACCTAATGGTGTCAGTTACTCCTGGAAAATTAAAATAATTTGTTTTTGAAATCTTAAAGTCATTTGAACATTTAGAATCTAAATACCATCTGAGATGTTGCTTGGAGGCGATTTATTTATATACTCTCTACTGATGATGGAACACTGCCTTTTGGTCTCAAACTAAGTTCCCCATAGCTATCAGATTACTATTGGTATTCAGACATGTAAGCCATAAAAAGACCTAAATGAAATCATATTTGAAAGACATAATTAAGCTTTCTGAGGAATCTAAAAATAATCAGAAGCCCTTACGATCAACAGGGAGTCATTTAGGCTGATCGTCTTTTACAGTTAGTTGCCCAGTGTTAAAGCATATTTTGGCAAAATTAAGTTCTGGAAACTGAACCAAATATTCTGCTAGTATGCATAATTCCTACATGCAGACCTATAATACAATTAAGACCCTTGGATTTGTGTTTATTATCACATTTGTCAGCATTTCCATTATAAAATAATCTTTTGGAAGGTTGATAACATAGCTATAAAAATCCCGAGACGAAACTTGATAAGCATGACTTTAGGATACCTCTTTTTCTTAATTACAGATCTTCAAAGGAAACTGCTAAGGTAATGAAGCCACAAGTACATTTTACATGTGCAGTTCCAAAATCTACCTGATACTTTAAAAAAACAAAATAATCTATTTAATACAAAATATAAATTAGACTATTATTTTATTTTTATCAAAAAGAGCTAGCAGATTAGTATTGAATGTTAAGTACTAACTTGACTTTTTATAGGATTATATTATTCATGCAATTATATTTTAAATGTTTTTGGAAAACTGGTGAAGTTCGCTATATATCATTAACTTGGCACAAGTTCACTCAAAGGTTCCTGAACTTTGCCAACATTTTGGGTGAAGTTAGGCCCAAGTTCTGGTCAGCACCCTCTCTTCCTGTGAATACTAGACTAAAAAAAGGTTACAAAACAAGAGTCAGCAGTTCTGACCATTTTGTTTTGACTTTGGGGTTTCTTTGAATCCAAAGCTTAAAACCAAACCTGGCGGAGGAGGAGAGGGAAAGAAAAGAAGCAATGCAAACTGACAGGAATAAAATACCAGAAAGGTGGAAAAACTTCTTCAAGTCTCTATAAACCAAAGCCTATAAATTTTCACAACATTTTTTGTGACACCAAATGGTTAGTTCTGTGTCTATACCACATTACTTAAAGGAGTATGAGTAAATGCAAAGAAAAATATGAATATATTTTAAAACACTCTTTATGGCAAATATTTGGTAGAAGCCCACCCTTAATCTGGCAGAAGGCGTGGAACATTCAATACGCTGTGAAATCAAGAATTTGACAAATACAACAATGATGGAAATGATTACAATAAACTGCTTTAGGTTTACTTAGTGATTTATTGTTTTCAAGGCACCATTCACGTACTTTATCTCACAATTGGATTTCAGCAAGTTCTAGAGCCTTTCTATTAAACTGAGTCATCAGTGTACCATCTTAAAAATTCTTTCACTCACTATTGAAATCAGCAAGATACTGGGACTCCCGAAAAGGACCAATGGTCACACATAAGCACCACAGCACTTTGAAAGATATTGCCTTCAAAGATCAAAAGCACCTTAACACGTTCTGTGAATGATAAATTATACAAAAGGCTGGTTTGGTCTGGCTCCCTCAAAGGCCAGATTTTACAACCTTCTATTTCAGGCTCTGTGAAGGAGATTTCCACCTGCAGCCAACAAATGTAGATGACCTCAAAGCAGCTGGTATGGACAGTTTTTATGATTTCCAGTCTTCAAAAGAGAAGAAAAATGTCTATGAGAATTTGGAAATAGATCAAACAGTCGGTGAGCAATAGAAGAAAAAACATCATCTAAACGTGTTTGAATGAGTGAACAAATGAATGATAGCACTATTACTTTACCACAGATAATTTTGTAACTTCTTCAAAAGATAGTCATACAAATCTGTATTTGGTACTGGCTAGATCTTGAACTGATTGGCTATACTGAATACCAGAGTTCAGTGAAATATTGGAGAAACCAAAAAGGGTCTCAAGAAGTACAACAAAATAATTGGATTATTGGGTCTGAATGAAGTAATATTATCCATAATAATAAGTAGTAATATCTGTAATAATATAACAATTGTACTGAAAACTTATGACAGCACATGTTCTAAACACTGTGTTGAGTTCTTTATATGTACTAAACACTGTGTTAAACTTGTAAAGTTCTCATAAAAATTTTAGGACTCACACACTATTGTTATTTCCATAGTGATGAGGACACTAAGGAATATGGATGTTAAATAATTTTTCCAAGCTCAATCAGCTAACAAATACTGAAGCTAAGATTTACACCCAGACAAGGATTTCAGAGACCAAACTCTGAGAGTTTAAGAATATTTGGTGATGATTATATGATCATTATATGTAAGTACAAATATTATAAAAAATGAATAATTGTCATCTTTGCATAGTCCTGTGAATCTATAATTATTTCAAAATAAAATTTAAGAATTAAAATAATCAGACAATTACTATGACAATCCTTTGAATCTATAAAACACCATAGAAAGTTTGCTATATATCATTAACTTGGCACAAGTTCACTCAAAGGTTCCTGAACTTTGCCAACATTTTGGGTGAAGTTAGGCCCAAGTTCTGGTCAGCACCCTCTCATTATAATTAGCTTTAATGAGCCATTCACAGATACTGAACTCATGTCTTGTTCTATTGTAATTTTTCTTCAAATGTTTCATGAAAGTGAAACCAACATTTTGTGCATGGCATTATGTGGTCTCTGGAATAAAAATCAAGACTCGTTTTTTCACTCTGATCCTAAAGACTATAGACGAGTACTGAATGCTTGACTCTGAGTTGCTTGGTCTGTGCTGATATTCTTCATCAGCTACATTCTCAAATATGGATTTGTAGTATTTGCACATCCTAATTCTGTTGCTAAATTAGATTACTAACTTAAAACTTAAACCTACTCATCCTGATTTGTAAAGTGGAAATCATAAACACAGAACGATTTAAAGACTCAGAAGAGATCATATAAGTGCTCATATAAGACTCAGAAAAGATCATATGAGTACAGTGCCTCACACAATATAAAAATTTAGCCATTGCCATGATTGTTGTTTATGTTATTTCAATGTTGAACGTGTGTGTAGGACAAAATGATAATTCCACCTTTTAGAAAGACTCATGATAACACATAGAATAGGATTATTAAATACCTGTCCTGTTTCTCCTAAATATAATAAAAACTTTTTAAGTAGTATGACATTTTGTGCCCAATCTAAGTTGCTGCCTTAATCACTCTTTTATGTTTTTAAATATATAAATTTAAAGGTAAGGCTTCTGGTCCATGGAGTATGTAATCACAATCTTTGGTCTGCCAGGAAGGTCACTGTAAACTCTACACTCCTGAAATATCAGCCGGGTGTGGTGGCTCAGGCCTGTAATCCCAGCACTTTGGGAGGCAGAAGCAGGTAGATCACCTGACGTCAGGGGTTCAAGACCAGCCTGGCCAACATGGAGAAACCCCATCTCTATTAAAAATACAAACATTAGCCAGGCCCAGTGGAGTAAGCCTGTAGTCCCAACTACTTGGGAGGCTGAGGCAGGAGAATCACTTGAATCAGGGAGGGAAAGGCTGCAGTGAGCTGAGATGGCACCATTCCACTCCAACCTGGGCGACAGAATAAGACTCCATAAACAAACAAACAAACAAAACTCTTAAATTTGCATGTAAAGCTTTTTATATGAAAAAGTTACCGTACATTTGGTAAATCCTCTGGGAATTTATTTTCAAGTAAATAAACTACCTGATCTAGGCTGATATGAAACGTGAAAACCTAGAACTTATTCAGCCCGTTCAACTGGAAATGAGGTGGTGTGCCGTGCTATGTTGTAGGTTCCCTGAGACATATGTCTCTGTCTACCCAAAAAAGTTAAGACGCTTCTACCTGCCTCCCATAGAAAGGAATCAGAGAGGAAAAAAGAAAGGGCCTCTTCTTGGTGCATCAGAGAAGCAATGTGAGTCTTGAAGTGCATCTTTGGACATCCTCTGTTATCTGTGCCATTTACACAGTCTTTACAAATTTGACACCTAACCTATTCTCTTTATACAAACAGATTTTTTGTTTTTTGCACTTTAACATTATTGGCTTTACACAATATCATGGCAAAAGCTTTGTATTCTTTGGCCTAGGTTTACCTGCAATCTAAGTAACAGTTTTTGCAAAGATAAACTTGGACTTCACTTCCACATAATCTCTCAACATGTAAAAATGCATAGCTCTTTTTACATATGTAGCATGTTATATAATAAATTTTCCTCCTTGCCTAGAATAAAAGGAGAATTATTAAATATCCCATTTCTTTTAAAAGCTTTGATTCAACTTCAAGTGGCTCATTTGAGGGTTGATGGTAAAGAGCCTTCTGAAATGTACTAAAATGTTTCCAATTTGGGAAACATACCTAATTTCAAATATTCTGACCATCGGTTCATATTTTTGGCCAAAAAATGTGGTGAGTATAGTTAACAAGCATTTGACAAGTAGTGGTTTTGTTAATTGTAGATCTTATTGAACAAGCCATGCCATTTCTTTCATCACTATTTATTTGCCTAATCTCACCAAAGCCCATTAAAATTAAAGCAGATGAGTTCAGTTAAAAAATATATATTGGATGCCATTTTGTTTCAGATGACAGAACCACAAATTAAACTTCATACCCTTTATTAGTATACTACATTTCATCAAATTCAGTCAACTGCTTCTAAAGTTAACGTAAAACAGGCTGAAAAAGGCCCAAACTCAAAGCATTATATAACAAAACACAACAACTTCTTCCCAAATTACATGCACATGAATATATGCATCATACTTCAATCCAAACCTCAAGGTCTTTACACTGAACACCCTCAGAACTTCTGCTTCTCAATTCCACAGTCCCCCTGCTCCCTGCCAATAGTATGATTCACATACATGGAAACATACATACATGCAAAAAAAAAAAAAAGTATTTCAATCAGAGTGCCTTCACGTGTATTTTAGAATGAATTCTGCATATGTAAAGTCTTTTTTGTTTGTTTGTTTTTGTTTTTGTTTTTGTTTTGAGACAGAGTCTCACTCTGTTGCCCAGACTGGAGTGCAGTGGCAAGATCTCAGCTCACCGCTACCTCTGCCTCCTGGGTTCAAGCGATTCTCCCACCTCAGCCTCCCAGGTAGCTGGGATTACAGGCACCTGTCACTATGCTCAGCTAATTCTGTATTTTTAGTAAAGAGGAAGTTTCACCATGTTGGCCAGGCTGGTCTCGAACTCCTGACCTCAAGTGATCCACCCACCTTGGCCTCCCAAAGTGCTGGGATTACAGGTGTGAGCCACTGCACCTGGCCTGTAAATTGTTTTTATTCCTAGCTCAAACCTTAAAAAGAGTTGACTTTTCTTCCTTTTCCTCCATGATCTGGTAGGCAGTTTTACTCTTTTTTCATAATAGATGTCTCTCTCTTGAATAATTTATGTCTTAATAATAACGATTATTGAATATTTCTATCTATTGTAGCCAAAATAGGTATTTAAGTGAGCATCAGTATTTTTCTGTGCATTGAAAACAAGTCCAGGAATTTTGAAAGTTCTTCACCAAACATTGGCCCCACATATGTATATCAGGTCTAACTGTAACTATTAAGACCAACAGCCAGACAATGGTAGAAAAGAAAGTGTCTGGAATTGCTATTCTGAAACCTACAGAACACTCATTGATTAGATGAGGGTCATTGACTCAATGAGAAAAACAGAATTTTCCTTGGGAGTAAGACTGTTTCCTCTTGGGGAGATTCAAGAGTATCTGAAGTTCAAATAATTTACCATATTAAGAAAGGAGTTAGAAGGGATTCAAGAACGCTCTCTGAACTTTGGCTCTGATTGGGAAGATCTAAGTCATATTTATAACATTATGACATTTTGCATATTCTTACAACTTGCCTACAAAAATTTCACTTGTAAGAATTTAGGCTAAGGAAAAAATCAAGAACATGCACAAAGATGGCACTACAAAATATGCACCTCAGTATTGTTTATAATATCAAAACATGGAAAATAGCCTAGATGTCTAAAAAAGTAAGTCCTTATTTAAAACTGTTGCATCCATTAGAAGGATGAGTTATCAAAATAGTTTGTACTGCAGAAAGATAATTCCAAAAATTGATAAGAAAAATATATTTTATAAAGCAGTATGTAAGGCATAATTTTATTTCTGCTTCATATGAGAACATGTATATCTGTGTAAGTGCATATTTTTATATCTATAAATATAAATGTTTATTTTATATGTGCTAGAGGGGACTGATCATTTTTTGTGCTTGTTTGTATTTTCCTGGTTTGTAATCAGGCCATCCTTTTGTAATCAGAAAAATAATAAAGTTATTTTAAACTAAAAAGAGCAACACAACAATACAATTTATGATATCTACTCTCAGTTGAAGAGCAGGATCTAGTTATCTGGGTGAGAACACTTGTCTTTTTAACTCTAAAACATTTGAAGTAGGTATTTAAGATGCTTAGCAGTTATATTCTGTAACTTTTTTTTTGGATACTTCAGAGTAGAACCTTACCAGCACACTACAGGCCCCCTTCCAATCATTGCCACTCTCTTCTTGCAAGGATATTCAGTATCCTGACTTCTAACAGCCTAGTTTCCCAGTTTTTATACTGTTTTACATAAAAGAGATCATTGGTTTTGGGAAAACACTGATTTTCATTTATAAATCTGTCTTCAACAAAACATATATTCTGACAGCCTTCCCCAAAAAAGGAAGTTAAAATTAATTGGAAAGATAAGTATTAAATTTACCATTAAATACTCAGAGCTTAAAATTTTAAAGGAAAACCATTTAACAAACATGCTCTTTCATTCTACTGACAGTTAAATGGAAAATTTGATTAAATGTTAAGTGATTTCATCTAAAACACAGCTCAGTTTATCTATAATTTACACACAAACATACAAACCCCTTCCCCAAAACAAACCGATAACAGTAATCTGTACTAACACTAAGGCATTTATTGACTAGTCAGGAATACACTTAACATCTCTAATGAAATCCCAGACTTTTAAACAATTAGTAGACAGTTTTGCTTCCTACTTAGCCCCAGTGTGTGTGTGTGTGTGTGTGTGTGTGTGTGTGTGTGTGAAGGTGCATAGAAATTGTGTAAAATTTACTATTTACTTTCTAAAAGAATATATTAGAACCTGATAAATGTGATCTCCAAGAGCTTTTACAAATTCATATTCACATGTTCATACGCATATTCATTTTAACATATTTTGCATATTCATGTTTTGAAAACTCAGCCACAGAACAAAAGAAAAAAATCAACTTTTCTAGCAGAATTTCAAAATATTTAAAATCTGAATGCTTTTAATAACTTGTATTGTTTTTAACATGTGACATTTTATCCCCATTAGTAATAACAGATGTCTAATGCATTAAAAAGGAAAATCCTGCACATGTGTTGAAATAAAGGACTTTACTGAAAGGAAAGCATGTGCTTTGATTTATATTAGTCAAAATTTAGATACTGTACTTGGTGCTGTTTCAGGAAATGAAAAGGTGAGGAAACAGTTATATACCAGTAAACCGGAACAAAAAATCTCCACAGAAACCAAAACAGTTTGCCACTTATGCTAAATTAATACCTAGAATATGGTCACATTAGCCCCGAGGGAGAGCTAATTCTAACAAAACAAAACCCTATCCATTGATTCATGTGGATTATATGTATTTACAATTATTCTTTGTTCACATTTAATTGTCAACAATTAATCAGTTAATTAATTACATAATCAGAGATTATGAAAATTTGAGTGAATTCTAAAAAGAAAAACGTCATGAAAAACAAGTGTTTACTTACTGTTCTCTGACTCCATTATCTTCACTACTGGTATAAAGCAACACAAAGGGCAAATTCAAAAATAATGAACCATAAATCCAGTATTATTTGTTTGGCTGGTTTTTGCGTCTGCTTTTAAAGGCACCTTGTCTCCTGTAGACTGTTCCAGTGAGCTGTTGCCACCCCCACTGCAGCCAGTGCAGAGAAAGGCACCTCAAAGCCAGGGAGCAGAGCAATCATGGGACAACTACTGGGTGCCAGCTGTTTACATAAGTTATGCAGTTCAAACCTCACAAAGACTTCCTGAAAAGGATATTAATATATCCACCTTACACAGAGAAAAACAAATTCAAATTAGTTAAAATAGCTTGTTCACGCAGAGACAAAGGTGGAGCCAGATTTTGACTCAATTGTCACCTTCTCTAGAGGTAAACTTGACAAACATTGGTATAATGAAAGCTCCATGTCCATAACAATTAGGCATAGGTTTGCATACAATCTACAATCCTTGCAAATATGGACCAGAATTGCTGGGGTGGCCAATAATTTACAAGCATAAACAGAAGGACCCCTTTAAAAAGTTGCTGTTAGTTCCTCTGTTTTCTATTTATAGTACTTTTCAAATAGTATATCTATTGCTACTGAGAAGATTTCTACTTCATATAATTTGTATGATGTTTCCCTACTCTCATTTTACATATTAGTACTGCTTCATGTTCACAGAGTGAGAAAGAACTAGTTCCTTTAACCTGAATTGGGCTATTTCTTAAATGCTTCAGAAATACATCTAAGTTTATGTGTGTCTACATGCGTTTGCCATATATATATATATACACACACACACACACACACACACAGTGTCCCCCTGCCTATGCTATAATAAAAAGATTATGACTTCAAGACCACATAACACTTGTTATTTCCTTTAGGTGATATATTTTATTAGAGTACTTCATTATCATAATAAATATGATAAATAGGGTACTTTGACAATGTAACATTATCATATTAATGCCTGGAACATGAACATGAGAGAGAGGAAAAAATATGACGATTAGATAAACCCATTCTGTGTTTTAGCCCAGGTCTGGCCCACTACAGTCAAACTGGATATCAATACCTTTGTACAATTTAATTGAGATGAATTTCCAAAGATTAAATTTGAGCATTATAACAAAGAATATTTGTGTGAAATGTTTGTTTCATTATCTCAACAAAAGAGAAACACAACTTCTGAGTGAAAACTAAGACTGTTTTGTGTCATATGCAATGCTAGTATAAAAAAAAATTGCTAAGTTATACTGTCATACCCAAGGAGCCCAAATCAATGACAAGAGCAGCACTGAGGTCAGAGACGCTAAAGAGTCCTGGCCGAGAAGACAGTGTGAACACAACCTAAGTAAACACCTTTTAAGAGGAAAGGACACTACTCAGAAAAACAGTAATTTTCAGTCTAAGGTCAGGGGGAAACGTTTTATGGAGGCTCACACAAAATGTATTACCAAATGGATCAAGTGACAAAAGTGAATACAATTCTCAAATTTATGGCATTTAATTCAGAAACAGAGGTTCTCTTGAAATAAAGTTCCAAGCATTGGGAGAATTTCCAAGTCAGATGATGTGATTTATAACATTTTCTTCATCAGCTTGAAGTATAATGCCATTATTACATCTATGATTTTGCAGATGTTCTTTAAGAGTACTTCACTCTTTCATAAATCTAAAATTTTTAATACTCTGACTGATTTGCTAAATTTAGCTGTAGTTGTTTTTTAATGCTCCTATATCATTAGTAATTGCCTTTCAATGTATTGTACTGTATTACCATTCTACTAGTTGTTCATTTATCATTCATGGCACAAGATAAGTAGCTATGAATAACAATAACTTTTTAAAAATCATAGCTCTCTTCCTCTCTCTCTCTCTCTCCCTCCTGGTCCCCCTTGTCTCTAGTCTTTTTTCCTTTTATTAACTATGTTTCCTATGCTGTCATATAAAATTAAAAGTTCTCTTCGAGATTCTTTTCTTCTATAGAAATGAATGCAAATTATGTTTTCTACAGAAATTACATAGAAAGAAAATCTGAAGATATATTTTATTTCAGCTTAAAAAAGTTATTGGGCTACATAAATGTCTCCTTTGGGAAACAGGGGTTGACAAAATGATCAAGAAGGTGAACAATTTCCTGATTCCCCTTTCCCAAGTCAAATGCTCATGGTCGTTCTTATGTGTAGCCCTAAACTAAACAAGCATATAAATGTCACAGTGAGGAGAGAGTGAAAAGAAGAAATAATGTAAGCTCAGTTTACATTTAAATTGGACAGGATCAGATTGAGTTTTCTTGCTCTGTTCAGCATCCAATTCTTGTGCTAACTTTCATTACCAATTTAATAAAAATCTATCAAATATTTATTGGATGCTTACTATGAACTTGGCTCTGCTCACCACAGTTTTCTAGTTTGGTTAGGAGTTCATAGTAGAATGAGGGGCATGCACTTGGCCAACTTGAGTAGATATTGGATGACATATGCAGGGAAATTAGTAACATGAGCCACTAGGATGGGATAGAAGAAATATAGTTAAAACACTGTAAATTCTATACTATTTTATATTTAAATGCCCATAAATTGAGATTGCAGGGGACAACAGCATTGGCAGGCTAAGTAAAATGGCGTATAACCAGCATGAAGAATATGAATAGGATTAAAACAGTAAATTCTAACTTTCGAGCCAAATTTAAGCCAAGGATCATGCCTACTTCCTTCTCCACATGAGAAAGGGCCTGTTTTAATTGTCTGACAATATTTATTCTCTCCTTCTTTGTCAGCAATAGAACCTGCAGAGGTTATGCTAAACATGGCCATCCAGCCATGGGTACATTTCACAGCCTCACTTGCAGTTAGCTGTGGCCATGTGGCTAAGATCTAGCAATAGGAAATGAGCAGAAGTCACATATATAATTTTTAGATAGTTCCCCTTAGAAAGGGGAAGATGTGTCTTCCCCTTGCTTTTCTCCTTTCCCATTGGCTAGAATGCAAAATTGGCATGAGACCTGGAGTGGTCTCTTGGTCCATGAAATTGAAGCCACATTCTGAGAATGGCAGAGCAAGAAGTTAAATCTCCAACATGGCTGAGCCACTGCTACACCAAGCCTGGAGCACCTTTCCAAATTTTAAAATAAATAACTGCCTTGTTTAAGCCACTATATTTTGGGATCTCTTTGTTATAGTCCCATATCCTACCTAATATATCTCTTCATCCCAGATGCCTTGAGGTAGTGCCTAACACATAATAAGGTCTCATTTAATACTGTGAACCACCACGGAACAGAATGGTTCCAAACTGCACACAAGATTTTTAAGCCTATGGCTAGAATACAAATAGGCAAAGACCAAGCTGAAATTCTTATGAGCATATTAGGCTGACATGAGAGAGGCAGTGCTATACACAGTACCTTTTTCCCACTCCAGCTTGTAACACACAAGCTGTTCCTCACCCCCTCACTTCATATCACAAGGTACTATTCTGATATTTCAGACCAGAAAAGAATCTAACTACATAAAATGAAAGAGAACATGACATGTGATGGAATAGAATGCAGTTGTATACATTATGAAACAGAACTCAAAGTTATGTTTCTTCCATGATAGTATGAACAGTATAAATTTAAATACAATAATGTTTTCCAAAGATATAGTAAAATATATCTTACCTAAATTCAAATTTTAAAATTATAAGAAATGTTACCTACTTTTATATTATGTCTGCTGTGACTTTCTCTCTTTGACAATTCAGTTCAATATTATTAGATTTGAACTTAGTTCAACTATTTGAACTATTTGAACTAATAGTATTGAATTATACCATTAGTTCTATACTATTGAATATACTATTGGTTCAAATCTAATAGTATTGAATTATAGATGATGATGATGATGATGATTGAATGGTTAATTATCATATCCTTACCTCCAATGAGGGGCAAGAAAGCATTCCAGTTAAACATGCCTTCCATTTAAGATTTTGTTGAGTACAGTGATTCTCTCAAAAGAATATCACCTCACTGGTATTATAGATTATAATATCAAATTAGATAGATATTATAATATCTGTCACCTCACTAGATTATAGCATTTTATTATCAAATTTCAGGAAGCACAATCTCAAATCACTTCTCAACAATTTCAATGTATCAGCTAAGAAAGGCAAGATTTATAAATGATGACTAAAATAATATATATAACTCTAGACACTCAAAAACCTATAGCAAGATTAAACCATACAATCAGAAAGAATTAGCCTTTGGTAAAAATTACTTAGAGTAAATCATTTTTGCCACCATATCATAAACCTGTATTAAGTGACATTACTTAAAAAAAACAGTTCTGGCCAGATACAGTCATTCACACTTGTAATCCCAGCATTTTGGCAGGCTGAGGCAAGCGAATTGCTTGAGAGTCCAGGAGTTCAAGACTAGCGTGGGCAACATGGCAAGACCCTGCCTCTACAAAAAAACAAAGAAACAAACAAAACCAAACAAAAAAAGCCAGTTCTATGAAACTTAGTGGATGTTCAATATGCATGTGTTGTCAAGGAGTCGAGGATACTGTCCTTGATGATATTCAGTGCTTATTTCTCCATGAACTTAAGTGAAAAAACTTTTTTCAGGTCACAATACCAGGAATAGCTGAGATTCTTCTGGACAGTGTATGTGTGTGTGGACACATATTTCCTTAGAGGCCCTATGAATCTTCACAGTTGTTTGTAAAACCTGTTCACATTATTTACTAGACTTTCATAGAGCTAGTTGTCTGACCCACCACTACAAAATACATGATATTGAATATACATTCTGAGGCTAATTCCGCTAAGTTTTATATTCTTCATATTCTTCTCTTTTGATTAATTTATCTCACTTGTCTTTAATGTGTGTTCTTGCTGATTTTTTAAAATTCATGTCATCTAAAGTCTGTTTCTGGAATTAAGTTTATATTTACAAATACATGAATACTTTTATAAGATAAGTTTCTTGTTTAAGAATGTGTTGTTTCCTTTTGTACTTACTCTTGTTGTCTTTTTTGTAACAATTGATTAGATCTAAATCTCTATGTTTACTTGTACCATTGCTCACCACGGTTCTTGGAAGTGAGATTCTCAATAAGTAAAAAATATACTTAACTTTGTTTTTATAAGGGGACAAAATGGTATTTTCATAGTCCTTTCACACTTCATGTAGTAACACGCAATCTTAGCTGTGTATATGAACTGCCTAGACAATGTTCTTTTGACATTTTTTCTTTATGGAGAAAATCTAAAAAGCCTGTTTTTATTCCCCTATAGATAAATTTTTTTCTCTGCATGCTTATAGGATGGCTTCTTTGTCTTTAATGGTCAACATTTTTCTGAGCATATTTATGGATATGAGTCTACTTTCATTAACTTTGCTCAGAATACAATATGCTATTCTACATTATAAACTCTGTTTTTTTTTCCCTACTCTGGAGAATTTTTTCTATTATGTCTTGCATTATTGCTTCTTCTCAATTTGTCTTAGTCTTTTCTTAGGAAAAGAAATTATCTCTCATTTCACAAATATTACCCTTCTTAAAATTATACTTTCTCCATTAATCCCTATGCCCTTTCCTTGTTTTGTTTTTTTTTTCTTCATAGCAGTATTCACCATCTTTTTAGTTTCAGTCCTCATCTCTTCCTCACACAGACTCACTCCCATAGTAATCTCCTCCAATTACATAGCTTCAAATGCTATCCATGCTGATTAATTCCAAATTCTATCACGGAGCTCCCAACCCAGAGCTCTCTTACAAACTTGAGACTCAATGTCCAACTGCCTGCCCAACAATTCTACTTGAATTTCTAGCTGACAATTCAAAGTTTATATATCTAAAACTGAACTCTCTGTCTCCCTTGAAATGTTCACAACCTTCTCCATCTCAGTGGTTGCCGACATACCCTTTATTTTGCATAGATCAAAACGCTTAGTGTCATCCTTCATTCCTCTCTCTCACACCTCATGCCTTACCTTTAACAAATCCTGTTGGCTACTTTCAAAATATATCTGCAATCTTATCATTTCTTTCCAACTCCAGTTCCACTGCTACCACTCAAGTTCAGGTCACAATCACATGTTACCTAGATTACTGCAATGGCCTCCTAACTTGTTTCTCTGTTCCCCCAAAGAAAAGCCCATACACGCCATAGACACTGACCAGTTTCCAGTACTATTCAGCACTATTCCTGCTGCACAGGAATGGTGTGGTCAAGTGAATACTCATGAGTTCTGAGACTGCTGATGGAGTGACATTGACGTATTATGACCAGAATGCACCACTCCTTAAATGTTTGTACCATCCTGAGAAATCAGAAGAGGACAAAATTGATGTTTTCTGCAGTCTAAGAACAAACTCCATTCCTATTCTAATTACTTCAGCCACTGATTGGGAACTTCCCTGGTACTTTCTCCCAGCTGTTTTATTACACAGATCTCTGGCTGTTGAAACTACACAGGTGAAAGGTTCTTCTCTTCCAGTTCAGGGTCAACTGGTGAATGTCCAGTCTGTTAGTCTTGGTGGGAGACGGCTCTCCTCTAATAATCACTTGGATGACGGAGATAGTGGGCTAAGAAAAACAGAGGAATTGATGATGGTTCTTAGCCTTTTAGGCTAAACAGATAAACAATTTACCAAAATTTACTGATTTGCAGGGGTGGAAGGAATAGGTTATGTGGAAGTGGCAGTAAGTTTGAGATGTCTGTGAGAATCCCACATTGTGGTATCAAGTAGACAGTTTAATATTATAGTCTTCACCTCAGCAAAGATGTGACCCAGTATAGAAGTTGAAGAAATCATATGTGTCCTGTTACTATTCCTTGACAGGCAGGGCATAGATAAATTATAAAACTTCCAATTGATGTCCCCAATGTGCATTTTGTGGCTTGGGTGGTAATAGATCGACATAGAAATAGTTGCTCTTCAAACAGAAATGACTCATCAATTAATTTCCTCATTTGCCCTTCAAAGTGCAACTTTTGCATTCAGAATTGAGGGCAAATGCTTCATTTCAGTCTACAAGGTCTTGCATAACTTAGTTCTCAGTTAGAACACTAATATCAAACATGCATCAAGTACCAGGCACCATCTTAAGGGGTTAGCACTTAGGAATTTAATCATCACAACAACCTAATGATGTACATTATTTTCTCCCTTTCACAGGAAGCATGGAGAGGTAAGTAACTTATCTAAGGTTAAACAGGTAGTGAGAAGTTGAGCCATATTTGAAACCAGGCTGACTGCCTCTAGAATCCAGGCTATAATCCACTACTCTACTCTCGACAGCCACTCTGCCTTGCCAGAAAGGAAGAGCTGCTCTGGATTCTGAAACCTCTTCTAGCTCCAGTATTCTATGATTTTTATTCAAGTGCATTTTGTAACCAGTTTCTCCAGTCCTCAATTGTGATGTGTTAAGAATGTGACAATAAATTAAAGTAGAATTATAATCTAATTTAATCTGAGGGGATTGTCTAGATTCCTTTTTGTTCTATTTTTATTCTGCTTTCATTCTATCAAATTATTCCAACAATATGAACCTCTGCTATACCTAGTAACCCATGGGAATGATACAAGAAAAAGCAGTTGTGATTGCTACTGTATTCACATGTAAAATTGAATAATCTTTCTGTCTTACCAAATTTTCTCTTAAAATTATTTCTCTTCCATTTAAAATATGTGTTAAATTTTCTACAAAAGTACCATAGAATATTTTAATGAATCTCTATTTAAAATCTGGGTGCCCAACTTTCATATAAGAATCAGCATAATGAAAATAACACTGAATTAATGTTACATAAATCTAGAAGTAGAGTTTCTTTCTACTTTTAATTTAATTAAGTACTTCTTTCTCACAATTAAATCAGATTGTAGTATATTTTGGAGGATGTCCCAGTTAAAACAAAATAAATTAAGTATACTTATTCCTCAGATAGCTCAAGTCTGCTCATGTTGTTCAGAATTAATATATTTGAGTTTTTTGTTTTTTTTTTTTTTTGAGATGGAGTCTCGTTCTGTTGCCCAGGCTGGAGTGCAGTGGTGCGATCTCGGCTCGCTGCAATCTCTGCCTCCTGGGTTCATACCATTCTCCTGCCTCAGCCTCCCAAGTAGCTGGGACTACAGGTGCCTGCCACCACACCCGGCTAATTTTTTGTATTTTTAGTAGAGTCGGGGTTTCACTGTGTTTGCCAGGATGGTCTCTATCTCCTGACATCGTGATCCACCCACCTTGGCCTCCCAAAGTGCTGGGATTATAGGCTTGAGCCACCATGCCCGGCCCTTTGCCTTTCTTTTAATTTATACAAAACTGTTACTTTTTTCCAGTCCAAAATTTGGCTGTAAAGTTAAAATTGCATTAAGGTTGCTTAAGACCGTTAGTGGATATTTTTGTTTTCCCGGTCTTCATTATATACACTTCATATTTCCTGGAAATATTCCTACTCTTGATGACAACTATATCTCTACAGCCCATTACAGTTAAAACAAAGAGCCTATGCAATACTTTTTGTTACTAGCTCACATCTGATAGTGAAATAGAAGAGTATGTCTTATTTGATAGACATATTTCAGGGTTTCAAGACTTTTAAATTGACAGAAATCAAGACAATGAGACAAGACCAGGCAGGTTCTTATTTCTTCATTTTCTCACTGTGCTCTATCTATCTAGAACTGGTCCCAAAAGACAGAACTAACAGTTTCAGCCACACTGTTCAGTCCCAGCCATGGACAAGAGCTTCTGCCCTGTGTCTCTCCATTCATCCTCCATTCATGCTTATCCTTAACTTTGGACCTCTTAAGCACAGCATCAGCAGGCAAGATTGATATAAGGAAATACAGAGAAATAAAAAAAACCTAGGACATATTAACAAATAAAAGGTGTGGAAGGCTTGAACAGGCCCGTGGTATCAGGCCAATTCCTACATTAGTAAAAATAGCGTAGAACCTTAGTACCACAACCTTCATTTTCTTCACAATTTTTCCTGCCTTTCAGCCTAGACTCCTCAACATGTTCCAGTGTCCTCTGGCTGCCTGAGCCTTCCTGTCTTGAGAAAAAACAACATACAATCAAATTTATTCAAAGATATTAGAGATCCAATGTGCTCCCTCATGTTGGGGACATTGTGATATAAAAGAGGAGCCTGGAGAGGACAATGCCAGTCCCAAATTACTGGTTACCAGTGATAGATTTAAAGCATGACTCTGGGAAACATAAGGTGGCTTTTGGAGGAAGTTCCTTTTACCCCATTCACTTACTCTTTCCTCTTTTCTTTTTCCTTCCTTCCTTCCTTCCTTCCTTCCTTCCTTCCTTCCTTCCTTCCTTCCTTCCTTTCGAACCTCTTAAAACGTTCGTTCATTCGTTGCTTTTTTTTTTTTTTTTTTCCCCAGAGTCATTTTTTTTTTCCAGAGTCTTTGGTCTACTCCTCACTCACTCCAGCAGGGTCTCAGAGAAAGTAATCCAGGATATATCTGCATGAAGACACAAATGCAAAAGCATTTAATCCCAAAGAAAGCAGGATTCCACAGCCTGCTCCTTGTGGCAATCCACCAGAACCATGAAAGTCTTCAGAAAAGTATCAAATCATTTAATTTACAAGTTGAAAGAAGGCAGTAGAAAAGAGGGAGGATCTCTAAAATCAGAGATTGTATCTAATAATTCTGAGGAAGTGCTGAGAGTCAGTACCTTGAGATATCACATTTTTTCCATGTATCTGCAAAATGCCTTTAGTTATTAATCTAAATATGCATTAAAATATAAGTGGAAAACTATAAAACATAATTTTCATATAGTTTTCAATGTAAAGACAGTCCAAATGCCTGAAGTAGAAATTCAAACTGTTAAAGGCATTTTGAAAAATCTTTTAGGAAAAAATAAATAAATAAACTGTTTTTCATTGCCAAACATGGCTTGAAAATTAAGTAAAATTCAAAGTCACCAAGAGTTTTGTACAAAATTATGTCAATGTAAAATTAACATTTTGCTTAACTACAACATTAGTTTAGTATATTTAATGTTCTAAAAAAGTAAAAATCATAAAATCTTCAAAACTTTGAATGCCAACTCATGTTTATTCTTTTTAATTAATAAAAATGTCATAAATAAAATAGACATCTCCAAATGATATTCATTAATTGTGTGTTATTTTTGCTGTTTTTTTTTTTTTAGCTTTCTTCTTCTATGAGTGTCTTTCTAAACAAAGTTATCTGGGAAATTGTGTCCTCTTGTGGTCACTGGCAAAAACAACATGTTTTCTGCAGAAAGAACCAAACCAAACAATAGCAGCAGGACATAAGGCTTCAGGAAAAGCCATTTGTGAAAAACGGAAATCCCTTCAAGTGAAGAAAGGTGAAAGTTATGAGTAATCAGAAAGATAAATTGAACTGAAAAAAACATAGAATGTAAATCATTCAATTTATATTTAAATTGCAGGTCATCGAATGATTAAAAAGAAGACGCATAATACTATGTAGAAAGACTGAGACAATGATAATAGTTCCTATGAATAACTATTTATTTCTTGCATTCTTTCATCAGTTATTCCAGCAATTCTTTGATATAAGTGAAGTGAGTGTGTTTTCCAACAAGGTTAATGTGCAGCTGAGACACCAACTCTCTAGCCTGCACACCCCCTGAAAAAAACGAGACACCAACTCTCCAGCCTGCACACCCCCTGAAAAAAACAAAACAAAACAAACAAAAAAACGCTCTTCAAGACTCCATACTTTTCCATATTCTGATCCTGTGCTTTCTACAGGTTAGACCTATGTGTCCTCATCCCATCCTTATGCTGAGTTCAGAATGTCAGCTATTTTAAAGATTAACATGTATTTGAAAATTTCATTTGTGGTACTGTTGGCACCCCAATTTATTGTGTTTTTTTACTTTTTGGTTTTATTTCTGGATTGAAAACTTCACATTTTATAACTTTAGTTTTTTTTTTTAACTTTTAAAGCTATTTAGATAGACAAATATTGAATCTGTTGAATTTATGAATTAAATCATCATTTAAAGAGAATGAGTTTTTATTTAGGGAAAGGTGTTCAAACATCATTAAGGCTACCAGGGTCATGAAAGAAGAAAAAGCTTTACACAGTTATTGTGCTGACGTGACTTTATATTCCCCTTTAATAAAATTCTCTCATTTAAACAGCAGTCCCTCTGGAGTGCTCAAAACAAGATGAAATCTAAGATATAAAACCTCATCTGATATTCACTCAATTGCAGCCTTTCTAATTTTCACTCCCTTTCGTGCGAATGCTCCTGTGCATTATTTATGCAATTCGGAGAAATTATTTCTCAGAAGTAGGAGCCAACAAACAGGTGATAGGCCATCTAAAGTCTGAGGAGAAAGAAGAGTAGGAACAGATTGAGGTACTCACCTTTTATGCAAGCTCAAACTCCAGAATTTACCAGCTTCCTAACCATTCTATAGTGTGTGTTTCTTTTCCTTATCTAAAAGTATTTATAATTGATTATTGCTAAGAGAATGTCACAGCATATTCAAACTGTCAGGATACTTAATACTTATTGTATATGGTCGGTGTGAGATTTCTAACTCTGTTACTTTTAACAGTATTTTTTATTTCAACTTTTAACACAGCACACATTCCTCAGGCAGGATTGCAAACATGCCAAGTTTGCAATTTGAAAACAAAGATCGTTTTGAATTATCCAAGTACAAAAGAAATTTTTTTTTTCATTTAATTTTTTTTTGGGGGGACTTTATTTTAGAAGGAGGCAAAATGACTGAACTCCAGTTAATCTAGCATTCCCAAAGAAGGTAGTCCCCACTGACATCCTTACAGTTAGGCTAACTTCAGCCTCAAAAGAAAATTTCTAAGATTGTTTTTACGACCCCAAGATTGGGATTTTAGAAAGAAGTAAGCTTTCAAATTTAAACGAAACATTGCAGAAGTTGCAATTATTGTTGCATATATAAGAGAATCCAGAATTATATCTGACTTATCAACAAGTAAAAAGGGAGCCATTCTTGCAAATGTGGAAAAGAAAATTGTTAGGTAAAATGTTAGATAAGAAAGAGCTGTATATGAGCAGATTGGACTGTCAGCAGGGCGTGCTGCAGTTTGTAAAGCAGGGAGTATCTAGCTCCAGCCATTTTTTGAGAGGTAACTCCGGGACTACCTTTTGCTACAAAAGTAACATTCAAGCCTTACTTAGGAACTCAAAAGTCGTCTCATCCTCCACTCTTCGGAACAGTTCAAGAGCAATTTCTTCTTAGAACTAGTCATCAATTGTGACTCTGGCTGAAAGGTTCCATGGTCAGGATGGTTCTGGTTAGGTGTTCATTTTGAATTCCCCTCTAAGTATTCTGGCATCAGAGCGTCGCCTGAGCCTTGGGGGATCCCTGTACTCAATGGCCAGGAGCGCTCCATCAGCTAGAAGTTTTAGTGCCGGGAAAAGGGCTGGGCTCACTTGTTTAAGAACCAGTCTTTGAGATTGATGACTTTGCAAGATGGGCTGGCTAATGACCCCTGGCTGCTGCGCTGTTGTGGACTCGGTTTCTCCTCCAGCTTGTCCGCTCCCCTCCCCTTCCCCAATTCCCCTTGGTCAGGTAAGATTTCCTTACACTTTACCCACACTTTCCTGTCTTGCTTATCCGTGGCCACAAAGGAAAGAGTCCAATCATTCGATCTCTTTATTTATTTTTGAGAAAAGAGAAAAAAAGAACAAAACAAAAATAAGATTTGATATTTATGTTTAAAAAAAAATAGCTGAAGTGGAAAAAGTTTCGAGCCTTCTGCAGCCACGTTCTAAATAAGAATTGCAGAATACTGTGCAATTCAGATTTACAAAAAGAACACTTGGTGGAGAGTGGGGCAGAATTTTTGCCGCATTCTCTAAGCGCTTCCAAGAGATAAAATCCTGTAAGCGGAACATGCAAACGCAAGGGTGCAGGGGTGACTGTTTTGAGAACTGCTAGAGTGCTACTGAAATTAAGTGGAGGTCAAGTCGAATCTGATTTTCAGAGAGACTATTTTACAATAAGGCAGCGGCTCACTGAACAGACCAGTTGACAAGCTGTAGTCACTGTTTCTGAGTATTTCTGTAAAAATGGTAAGGGACCAACTCTGTCATTTGTCCCTCTCATGAAAGCACAGTCTTGTTTACACCTCGCTGGAGAAATAACACCCGCCTTCACTTCTCCGAAAAAGCTGAACCCTTCTGTCGACCCAAGGAGCTCCACACCCTAAGGTTTCCAGGACTAAAGCTGTGCGAGTCTCAGCGGGGAACAGCCACGTGGCCTGCCTGGGCGTCGCCTGGGCTCCTGCCTCCAGCTTGAGATATCTGCAGCCGCGAACCTTGGTCCAGCTCAGAAAGGGGCGCTTTGCTGAATTAATTGTTCCCACTGGTGTGTCCGTACTGAGGAGCCCATGAGCGGACTTTATGTGCAGGGTGCACAAAACTCGTCGCCCCCCAAACGCTGCCCCCACCCCAACACTGTGTACTGACTCCAGCCTTTTACTTTGCCGTGTAAGGGATAGACATGAAACGGTTATTGTACCTCCATTCATTTCAAAAAGGGAACAAATATGGCATTGCAAAAGATGGGCTTCTTATCCAAGGTGGCTTGCTTTCTTGTTCACCAACTTTGTTGCTTCCAGTTTGCCAGGATCTACATTAACACCCTCTTTGTGGCTCGTTTTAACATACAGACAGAAATGCTTAAAATGTTAGTGTATCCAAGTAATTGGCATGCGTTTGGGGCCCACGAAGCCTAATTGTTCACTGGATCTGCTAGATAATGGGGGCTGGGAGGGGGTCTTAGAGCGGGCAGCCCCTTATGTCCAGGCGCTATCAAATTCCCACTTCACTCTTACAAGCTGGCCTTTCAGGGTCACAATGCGGGGCCTAATTTGGGGGTGGGGATGAAATGGCCACAGGGTCTCTCCCTTGGGTTGGCATTGCCAGCTGTCAGGGCCGCAGCAAAGGCGCTGCGCTGCCCCCCTCTGGCTCTGCTGCCTTCCCCACGGACTGGGTTTCCTTGCACCGGAGAGTGAACTTCTGCCTCTTTCGAGCACCTTCCGAGGCGTAGTCCTTTGGATGTTGGGGAGTGTTAGACTGGGTCGTTGTAGAGGGGAAAGGAGGGCCCAGAAGGGTGAGAGAGGAGGCCAAGACGCAAATCCTCAGCCCCCGCCGCGCGGCCACGTCTTCAGAAACGCCCAGGACCTCGGGGCTGGGCCGCGGCGGTTTGGCCCTTGGAACTCCAAGGGGTTCGTCTACCTCACCATTGAGTGGGCTCCGCGGTTGACAGTTTTCTTGGCATGCCCCGCCACCCCACACCACCCCCCACCCCCAGCCCCAGCAATCCCAAATCGGCCCCACGGACCTAGAGGGCTCTTGGGCGAGATGAGACATCACCCACTGTGTAGAAGCTGTTGCCACCGCTGCTGTCACAGCCACTCCGGATGCGGCTGCCACTGCGGCCAGGACAGTCTCCTCCGGCCCCTTCCTGGGCTGCGCTAGGGTTCGGGGGCGCTGCCCGCACGCTCCGGCGGGGAAGGAAATCGCCCCGCGCCTGCCAGGGGAAGGCGACGGGGAGGGAAGGGGGAGGACGGCAAGGAGGCGGGTGGAGGGGCCGGCCGCCCGGGCCAGGTCGTTTTTGAATGGTTTGGGAGGACGAATTGTTAGACCCCGAGGAAGGGAGGTGGGACGGGGGAGGGGGACTGGAAAGCGGAAACTTTCCTATAAAACTTCGAAAAGTCCCTCCTCCCCACGTCAGGCCAATGACACTGCTGCCCCCAAACTTTCCGCCTGCACGGAGGTATAAGAGCCTCCAAGTCTGCAGCTCTCGCCCAACTCCCAGACACCTCGCGGGCTCTGCAGCACCGGCACCGTTTCCAGGCGGCCAGGCGGGGTGTGCGTGCAGCCGTTGGGCGCTTTCTTTTTGGACCTCGGGGCCATCCACACCGTCCCCTCCCCCTCCCGCCTCTCTCCCCGCCTCCCCCGTGCGCCCTCCCCGCGGAGGTCCCTCCCGTTCGTCCTCCTGCTCCCTCCTCCGCGGGCCGCACCGCCCGGGCCGGCGCCGCGCGCTGGGGAAGCTGGCGGGCTGAGGCGCCCCGCTCTCCTCCTCTTCCCCGGCTGCCCCTCTGCCCCGGACCCGCGAGGCCACGCGTCGCCGCTCGAGAGATGATGCAGGACGTGTCCAGCTCGCCAGTCTCGCCGGCCGACGACAGCCTGAGCAACAGCGAAGAAGAGCCAGACCGGCAGCAGCCGCCGAGCGGCAAGCGCGGGGGACGAAAGCGGCGTAGCAGCCGGCGCAGCGCGGGTGGCGGCGCGGGGCCCGGTGGAGCCGCGGGCGGGGGCGTCGGAGGCGGCGACGAGCCGGGCAGTCCGGCCCAGGGCAAGCGCGGCAAGAAGTCTGCGGGCTGCGGCGGCGGCGGCAGCGCGGGCGGCGGCGGCAGCAGCAGCGGCGGCGGGAGCCCGCAGTCGTACGAGGAGCTGCAGACGCAGCGGGTCATGGCCAACGTGCGGGAGCGCCAGCGCACCCAGTCGCTGAACGAGGCGTTCGCCGCGCTGCGGAAGATCATCCCAACGCTGCCCTCGGACAAGCTGAGCAAGATTCAGACCCTCAAGCTGGCGGCCAGGTACATCGACTTCCTCTACCAGGTCCTCCAGAGCGACGAGCTGGACTCCAAGATGGCAAGCTGCAGCTATGTGGCTCACGAGCGGCTCAGCTACGCCTTCTCGGTCTGGAGGATGGAGGGGGCCTGGTCCATGTCCGCGTCCCACTAGCAGGCGGAGCCCCCCACCCCCTCAGCAGGGCCGGAGACCTAGGTAAGGACCGCGCCGCTGCACCCCTTCGCCTCTCAGGTGGCAGACGACTGGCCGACCAGGCCGCGGTTCCCAGTCCACCTCGATTTCCTCTCCTCTCCCACTCTCCTCTCAGCTTTCCCACCTCACTTGGCACCGTTGCCTCGCGCCCCCAGCGTCCCGGGTAGGCCGGTCGGACCCTGTTAGGGAGAGCAGTCTCCAGGGGGATGCGCCCTGGTGAGGGGTGTGTGTGCGCGTGAGTGTGCGTGACAGGAGGGGAGACAGAGACACCCAGGGGTCACGGGTAAGGACCGTTTTGCCAGCGCCACCCTTTCTTTCAGCTTTCAATTTTTGTTCTCCTTAAAACATATGTTTTAAAACAAATTCCACCTCCTCCTTCTTTCCACCCACCCACTTCCTCTTGCCCTTGGGCTGAAATCCTTCCAGGTTGTTCAGCTTAATTTCTCGGTGGTGGTGATAAGAACAGTGCTCACTAGTCTTAGAAAACAGCCACAGAGACCTAAACAATAACCGACTCCCCCCTCTGGGTTTTTGCAGATGTCATTGTTTCCAGAGAAGGAGAAAATGGACAGTCTAGAGACTCTGGAGCTGGATAACTAAAAATAAAAATATATGCCACAGATTTTCTTGGAAATTAGAAGAGCAAAATCCAAATTCAAAGAAACAGGGCGTGGGGCGCACTTTTAAAAGAGAAAGCGAGACAGGCCCGTGGACAGTGATTCCCAGACGGGCAGCGGCACCATCCTCACACCTCTGCATTCTGATAGAAGTCTGAACAGTTGTTTGTGTGTTGTTTTTTTTTTTTTTTTTGACGAAGAATGTTTTTATTTTTATTTTTTTCATGCATGCATTCTCAAGAGGTCGTGCCAATCAGCCACTGAAAGGAAAGGCATCATTATGGACTTTCTCTATTTTAAAATGGTAACTATCAGAGGAACTATAAGAACACCTTTAGAAATAATACTGGGATCAAACTGGCCTGCAAAACCATAGTCAGTTAATTCTTTTTTTCATCCTTCCTCTGAGGGGGAAAAAAAAACTTAAAATACAAAAAACAACATTCTATTTATTTATTGAGGACCCATGGTAAAATGCAAATAGATCCGGTGTCTAAATGCATTCATATTTTTATGATTGTTTTGTAAATATCTTTGTATATTTTTCTGCAATAAATAAATATGATAAAAAAATTTAAAGAACCTTAGAGTTTGGTCTATATTTTTAAAGCTAAAGATTAAGTTGGTGGTAAATACCTGCTTGTTTAATTCTAAAGGCACCCAGGAGGGAGGGGGCACTAATATAAACAAAACAGTGAAAAACTCAAAGCAGCTACTGACAGGCACAAGCATGTTATGTAAAAAGACAGCTTTATTATTATTCCAGCTTGGTATTCAGTGGGCTTAGTAGCATCTCTTCTTCATATCATCTCCAAACAGCAAAAACTAACAAATTTGCTATTCACCTCCCTTATATTTTGAGGTGGTAGTTGTAAAATCGTTAAATGCAAATAAGGAGTATGAAACCTGCACTATTCTTTTATTATGTACTTTTTGTCATGCTCTGCACTGTTTGTGAAGATTCCTAAATAACAAGTTTTCAGTGAAAAGATACATAGTGTTATGAAAATTTTCTGTACACACATAGAAATGACCAGAAATGCATAGAAAACAAAGTGCAAATCAGCAGAAAAGGGAAAATTCCATTTGTAATTTGCTTAACTGTTCTCTCATGAATGAATATGACATTTAGTGTCTTGTTTGCTAAAAAGAAAAGTTAATATATCCCTATATTGATGCTATTTGGGAAGCATCATTCTTTTTTATGTGTGAAGAATGTAAGACTGAACTTACAGTATCGTTGGTAACTGTTGGAACAATCACAGTTTTAAATACTACAGCTATGCAGTTTCTAGTCAATTCATTAGCAAATATATTTTATCCAAAATTACACAGAATTTTTCCCTGGTGAGATCATACATACCCACACATACACAATCTGAAGTTAAGTAAAACAATAATGGGCAAATGGGGGTTTTTGATTTTTTACTTCATTCTGATTATTTCTGGGCCAGGAAGATACTGGCTTTTATAATTAACATTATTAGAAATAGTGATTTTGTATCAGTTCTTAACTTTTACATCCAATTTACTGCATTCAAGTGTAATTGGGGAAGCTTTCAAACTGGAAAATTATTTTGGTGCCTAATTCAAACAGTGACTAATAAGTGTATGTATCCAAAGAGATCGTTGTTGCTTAGCTTAGGTTGAGGTTATTTTATTGCCTGAAGGTTTTCGTTTTCTTCTTCACACAGCACCATAGAATGCTGACATAAGAATATTATGAATTTATTGTTAATATTTCAGATAGTATTTTACGATAAGGAGTCTGCAGCATTTACTTGTATTAAAACATTACTGAAAGCTTGGAGAAGTATTATTTTTGGATTTTGATAGTCCTTTAGCAAATAACAGAAAGGGAAGGCGATTATGTGTTGGCGTATTTGTGGGGTGTTTGTGTGTGTGTGTGTGTGTGTGGTGTGTAAGGTAGGTTAGAATTGTAAGGAGGGTGCCCTAGAAGGATGAGGGAAAGCATTAGGTTGGTAATTCTCTTCTGTATGTATCGTCCAACCACTTCCATTTTCTAAATTATTCATGAGGAGTCTCCTTGTTCACTAGCTTGGTCTGACTATTTGATATTTCAGATTTCTTGAGGTACACCAGGATGGAGCTGGTCATCACTGCTGAGAAGGTAATTGTTATCTTAACTCTGGATATAAGAACTAATTGTGTCAAAGAAAGGTAGCTCTCCATTTGCCTTTCTTTTCTTTCTTTTAAAAATGTGTTTTGCTTTTTCTACTTCTTTCATAGGAGGAAACACTTTAGAGAAAAGCAAATACCATATTTATAGTAATATTAAATACTAAACTGAAGGTAATGTTTCCCCCCAGATTTTCAGAGAAATAAATGAATGAAAAAGGTGGTAAATAATTGTATTTTGAATGAGGCAACTGCACAATGAAAAATATTAAGTACTATAATGCAATTTCCAGCTTGCCGACTCTAATCCCTACCCCCATATACA
The DNA here is from genome assembly GCF_008728515.1 of Papio anubis. Classification (NCBI taxonomy): domain Eukaryota; kingdom Metazoa; phylum Chordata; class Mammalia; order Primates; family Cercopithecidae; genus Papio; species Papio anubis. The sequence continues at coordinate 89,236,735 of NC_044979.1, read as the reverse complement.
CAAGACATAAATCGTGAAATTCTTTTTTAGAATAGAAATGAAGCCACCTGTTTCTTTCCCTCCACCATTTTATCTTCTTTTGATTTTATTTCATTTTATTTTTGCTACCTACTCTTAAAGAACACATAGAATGAATTACCTCTGTTTCAGAAATAAGAAGCTAATGCTTTCCAATTAATGTGTTGGTTCACTCGGGATCTTTTTCCTTCAGCCAGAATGCATTTGCTAGGGGAAAGTATTGTACTACATTGTCTTGGTTAAACTGTAGACAATTGAATGTTTCCTTTACTATGCTATTGATTATTTTTATCTTGTTTATAAGTTGGTCAGATTGATAGCCTTTAGTCACAAGAAAGCAGTAATTTTTTACCCATATGCACATTTCCCCTTTTGTGCACATACATGCCAAGCACATGTCCAGATGATAATGATAATTCATGCACAGTTACAGGTACCCTCGCCAAAGTGGAACATATTATTAATAAAATAATGTCAAGAAGCAGAAACTTGCACAATGTGTGTAAATTTTTTCCCATACTCAACAACGGCACAAGCTGCTTGACCCTTCGGTCTTAAGGTTCATATTCATAATGGAGCTTTTTAAGGGACACTTGGCCTCTTGCGAAAAAGTAGAGCATTTTGCACATTCCATGGTTTGGCAAAGTCAGAACTGGTTATTTTCTCTAGACCAGTATCAAGTTCTTCTCAGGCATATGATTTCACTTGAAGTCCTGCCCAGGAATCCTTCAAAGTGAGCGTTTGTCCCACTCTCATGATGTCAGGCGGTTTTCCCTGCATCTGTAATTTGAAGAAAAACAAACAAACCTGCGGGGAACAAACGCCACGGAAACCCAAACAGAACTCCGTGGGGAGCGAGGGTCTCACCTGCGGCGGGCGTGGGAGAGGGGCAAGGGCATGGTATCCGCCTGCGTGGGTGGTGGACCCAGCCCGCGCGGTGGGGAGAATGACGATGTCCCTACCTCTGTCGGTTTGCGTGGAAGGCCCCCAGCCCTGCGTCTGGCCGCTGCTAGGAGGCGGCAGTGCCAAGTGTCAGCGGTAGCAAGGGGAGCAATAGCAACAGATTTAGGCAAAGGCCCAACCTGGAATTTCCAGAGACAGGCCCACATTAGGGGACAGACAGGGGTCGGGCGGGGATCCCCGGGGACCACTTTTGCAGAATTTTCCGCTTATATGTCATAATGAATGCGCCGCCCCCAGCACCAGTGAAAGTGGAAGGAAAGTGCACCGGCAAAGTGGAAGGAGAAATCGGTTTCTTCCTATTTTCTCAAAGCCGGCAATCCCACTATTTCTCAGAAACCTCCCAACTCTTTGAGAGCCCACGAATGTGCAAATAGGAAGATTATTAACTATCTTTATTTACTGGACAGCAAAGGATAGACCCAGTTTCAATTAAAAAAAAAAAACCGACATGGGATATATTTTTCCCTCGCTTTTGTCCCAAGGCCTCAGGACGTGAGCCCACTTAATGTTCTTAGCAAATCAAAGCACGTGTCCTTTGAAGAAGGTGTGTAATTGGAGTTTAAGGCATGTATGGAATTCCCAGATGTCTATAAAGTAAGAAGGAGCATGTGGCAGGTCACTAGAAGGTGGAGCAGGTTAAAATCACTGGCACAGACGTGCCCCCTTTAGATTCTCCTCCTTTGTAAGGACCAACGAGATAAGCCTTCTGAAAGGTTGAGATGGGATCATGATGAATATTCAGCTTCTGGAATCAGAGTCATAGTAACCATGGTAAAAAGCACATGGTCAGAAAACCTCAAAGAAAACACTCAATTACAGCCGGGATTTTGTGGGCACCCTGCAACGAGATGGTTTGGGGTTTGCTGCAGTGACAGTCTCCAACAGCCTCCTTTCTTGTTTACGTGGACTATTTTCTTTTCCTTCTATTTTTTTTTTTTCTCCCACCCGCTCTCAAGTTTGTCGATGTGTCCTCCTCCTTCGTGCGATTTAGATTGTAGTCAGAGGAACAAAATTCCAGATTAGGAAAAGAAAAAAAAACTCTGAAAGCATTCATTCCAGAAGGCAGCCTTCTTGGGGGTGGGGAGATTTCCAGCAAGTGAAATTAAGTTTCTGTAAAACATGAAGTTTGCACATCTACCAGAGAGGGAAATCTCATGAAATGACTACCACCAAAATCAGCTGCTCTTTTCTTTCACTTTATTGAGGAATATATAGGTGTATAAGGGACTTTCGAACCTAAATGTGAATTTGTATGGCGTATTCGGCAGTTTTCCTTTTGGTTTGGTCTGAAGACAGAATCAAAAGACAACTTTTTTTCTTGGGTTCAAAATGCTACCTTCATTTACCTGCACAGTCAGGCCTGAAGTGGGAGACTACGGATCAGGAGTCTCTCAAAGAACCTGGCCATGGCAAAGGTTGGCACTGGGAGGGAGTGATATTGTGGGAAGCTGGAACTGGGGGCCAGTGACATGGGGGTGGGAGGTGGGCAGACTGGAGCACAGCCCACCCCCACAGAGGCCACCACTGAGGCAGGCGGGATAGGGCAAGAGATGCCCCGGGTGGGGGGGGGGGTGATGCGATGCAAGTGTGACAAGTGAAAAGTTAAGCAGGTACCTGAAGGAAGTTTATCTTGCCCAGATGTTAGGGCTTTTATGAAACGTCATGTGAATAGAACAGATGTACAACTTGCAAATGGGGACACGCCTGTAAATACAAGGAAGGCAAATGCTTGGAGAGAAATCCAGGCATAAATCATCAACCTCCTTTTCTAGATATCTATTTTCTTCTTTAAACATTTGCTTTTAGGAAGGGAAGACACATCTTAAGTTGTTAAGTACATCTCCCAGAAGTTGCAATTCCATCTCCTGCCCAGATGCCCATCCCCTAGGTTCCTTTGGAGAGTTAGGGTGAGAGATGAATTTCACCACCCCCCTCCTGTTTTCCTTCTTCACATTCCCCATTTCCCACATTGCTCTTTGGACTTCTCAAAGACTTTTGATCCTGAAAAAAATATCGGATCTCGGTTTGGAAAAGCTGAAACTAATCAATTGCCTTTTTGAAGGGGTAGAGAGTGATAAGAAGAGCGAAGGAATGCCAGGCCTGACAGATTCTAAACCTCCAAGATGCTTGGATGGGCTGAAAGATGAGCGGGTGATCCCTTACTCATGGGGCCAGGACCCAGCACTCTGAAATCCCTGAGCCCATGGGGAAGGGCTTTTACCAAGATACGTGATCAGTTTGATTGAAAAGGATTTTTAAAAATGACTTGTAAACAGAGGAAGCGGTTTTTTTTTTTTTTTTTTTTTTTCATGCAAGAAGAAAGCTCAGCTTGTAAACAAAATTAAAACGAATTAGCAGTTTGCCAGATGTGGAAGAGAGTCCAATTCCTTTCTCCATGTTGAATAGGAATGTTCATAGAGGTTACTGTGAATCTAACATGTAGCTCAGGCCAGGGTCTTGGCATACAATAAGGTTTTAAATATTTGTTGCCCATATATTAAGACGATATATTCAATGAACTGTGCTGTGGCTTTTCTTTTAAATGCAACACTATCCCTAAATCTCTATTAAATTGACATTACATCTGGCTTATTATTATATAGCCACCCATATAGCTCTCTACTTTAAACAAAATTTAGAAGTCAGGGTATTTTCTTCCACAATATTAAATCCAATTTTACTGTCAGGGTTTATCTTATTCCTTTTTGGGCTTCCTACAGGCATAATCAGAAATGATATATAGTCAATGATCATATTAGCTTTAAGGGTTGACAATTTTTAAAATTCCCAAGACCAGACAGACAGGCTCTTTCTCTCTATAGCATTTAATCTCAATACCCATCCAGTCATTCCTAGCCTTGATTTATTGTTACCTTTGGGTGCATATCATATTATTTGGTTAGCTCACAGACGTCCTGGTCACTGAGGAGCATCAGATCCTGCCTCTCTAGGTTTTCCTGGCTTGTAGAAATATTGGGTCAAACCCCAACACCCAGATTTGGCTGTGCGAAGCTCTCCTTTGGGACTGCTATGCCTCCATTTTCTAAACATAGTACTGGACAAATACAGCCCACATTTCTCTTCTTCTTTTGTTCCTGAAACTTAACACCAATCAAAGAATTGTTACTGCTGTTGAAAGTAAACTTGAAGCAGAAACCATCTTCCTACTGCAAATTTCATGACAAGTCCTTCAGAGAGGTCTGTGGATGCACCCCTAATGGAGTCAGCACTAATGGAGTCAGCACTCCTTTCCTGGGGAAGAATCCTGACATCCAGAGCAGTATTTTTAAAAATGTTCTCATAAATCTCGTTTGCACATTATGATAGATGAAATTTCTGTTAACTTCTTGCTACGGTTGCCTTTTGCCTCATTCTACCCCTGACTTCTCTCCCTACCCTTCACCAACACGCACCTTTTAAAACTTCTAACTTTGTAACCTAGAGACTCCTTTTTCCTCTTCCTTCTCTCCCCGCCGGACTACGTGAAACTTAAAACACATCTCATAGATCAGTTTTCCTTCTCTGATGTTAGGCACAGTCCACGACCCGGATTTTCAAATAGCTCAGGCTGGAGTCTGCAATATTTAATCCAGTCAGCTATTAAATGTCCTCTGGCTAAATCAAGAGTATAAGATAGAATCCATACCGGGATAATGATACCAAGAGCAGTTTGGTGGAGGGAAAGGAGGCTAGGAGAGGGCAGATAAATCCAGGGATCCTTTGATTGGGAAAAATCCTGTTTTTAGAACTCCTGTCAGAGTAAAAACAAAGCAAAGAAACATGAAAGAACAACTCTTTGTTCCAGGATATGGTTTTAATGAAATACTACTAACACACACACATACATACACACACACACACACCCCCCTACTATTAATAACCTCTTCAGAGACTCCGCTTTTCCTTTACCTATTAGGGACTAGGAGGCTCTGTAACGTGATCCTCTCCCCTCTCCCCCTTTCCAGCTGCCTCCTTCCCTCCCCAATTAAGCCAAAGTGGTTGTTCTGATGAGCCCCGGCCCGCGGCCCGCACAGAACCGCAGGCTGAGGCTTTCCCCCGGTGTACTGGCTCCCTACCCCAGCACCCGCCTTTTCTGGGCAGAGCCAGACGCATGGGACTTGGCTGTGAGGACCTCGTCTTCTCCTTTCCGAAGGCAGGCAACCCCCACCTAAAGAGCAAGCTCTTCTGGTCTCCGGCTGGGGGCCTTCTTAAGACCCTAACAAATGTGGCACCAGGAGGATGTCGTGCCCAAAGTATGCCTGCCTTGGCTTCCTACTGACCCTGCTCTGCGCTTTTTTGTTGACTTAACCACCCAGAGGGATTGCAACTAAGACAGCAAACGGGGTTGGGGGTAGGGGAGGAGAACGAAGAAGCAGGGGGTGGGGACCGCCAGAGAAAAAGCAACAGCATTTGGGAGGGGGGAGCAACCTTTTAGGCAGCGGGGACCAGGCATTTTAGCAGCCGCATCTGTCATCTGTAGCACTGGACAGATAAAACCGTCCCTGATCAAAGAGATTCGTTCATAAATCACCCGTAAGAAATGGATTGTGAGGAATAAAAGACACGTGTCGAATAATCTCGACCCTGGAGTCTGCTCGCCGCCAGCGCGGTTCCCGATGCCCCCTCCCTCCATAAACGCGCTGCGAGCAAGCTCGTCTCCCAGCTGGGAATGTCTGTGGGGGAAGGACTCTTCTTCCCGATCCTCTCTGCCCCCCATTCCTGCCATTCCCCGGCCTCAGTTTCAGAAGCCGACTGGGCCATCCCTATTCCGGGTTTCAGGAGATTCCAATACTATCGGTTGATTCTGAGTTGACCAAGGAAACAGCAGGAGGGAAGTTGGCGTCTTTTCATTTCTGAGGCGACAAAGTTGCTCTCTTGGGATCGAAGAGATCTGCCCTCCAGATCTCCTCTTAGTGTTCTCGTCGCCCTAAAGATCTTTCCTCCGAGAGGACTCGGACATTTACAAAGAGTTGCGGTGCAAACGTAACACAGGCGGGCGAGTTCAACGAGAGCTAAAATTGGCTGGGCGGGAGTTTTCTGTTCCGGGTTTTGCAAGTTTCGGAGGAACAGCGATTTGCAATCAGGTTTCCGCCCTGGAGTAATATCTAAGGAGCGTGCTGTCCTCTACACTAGGACCTGGTGGATTCTCTTTTCCCGCCTTCCACCTCCTAAGCCCCAGACTCTCGCACCTGCTTCTCCCGGTTGAAAAAAACAGGCAAAGGCGAAGGTCCAGTCCCGTGTGCTAAAAGCCCCGGCCAGCTGTTCCGAGGACTCCAGAAAAGCGTTTTGGGCGGGTTTAGAAGCGCTGTAGCCTGTCTCCAAGAAGGTAGTTGATAATGCTAAGAAAAATTTTGAAATTTGTATGGGAAATTTACAGCGAAAAATGCCCCCTTACCCCTTCCCTTACTCTCAGTTTTGGCATCCTCCAGATAAGTAGGATTTTGCATATAATAGGTGTTTATGGTTCCAGGAACTGCACTTTGATCTAGGATTTTGGGGGTGGAGTGTCTAAAGGGTCTCTAGACGCTTGTCTGATTTGAATGCTTTTCAGGATGATTTATGGCAAAAGGCTCATTTCTGACACTTCCAGATGTCAAAGCTCTTACCTTCCAAGAAGGGATGAGGGAAACTTGCTTCCCATAGCCACGCGGATAGGAGCCTGCGCGCCTAATACGCCTGCCTGCCGGTCTTCCTAAACTGACCCTGTCTACGGGCGTCCATCTGGAGCCGCTGATAACCTTTCCCCGCCTTCCAACTCAGGAGAGGGGAGGGACTTGCTTTTTATGAAGGCAAAGCTACAGAGGGAAACCAAGTCACTCGCCTGCAAAGCGAGGTTTTTTCTGTAACTCTATTTTGTGCAATTAATCACCTGCTACCCGCCCCGTTGGTGGTTTGACTTTAATGCGATTTGACCCCCAAATGTGAAGCTGGGCAGAATAAACCCTCCGTTGGGTCCCTGGTGGTGTCAGCCTCCGGCCTCAACCTCTAGCCGCCGCGGAATGGATCGCAACACTGGTTCCCGCGGGGCGGAGACCCGCGCAGCGTTCAGAAGCTGCCGGGGAGTCAGGGGGAGGAGGCGATGTCTTTCCGAAAGCTCCCTGCAGGCTCAGGACCGCGAGGTGAGGCCAGGAAAAATAACCCTCGCGACTCAATTACTGCGAGCTCCACCGTGAAGCTGAAAAGCTGAAATGTGCGCCGCGGCAGGGGGGCAGGTCAGACAGGGCGGGCGCTCGCGCGATTTTAGGGGACCCCTAGGGCCAGCCGAGCTGAGAACGCGCTGAAGGCATTTGTCAACCTGAAGCTAAAGGTGGGGCAGACCCGCAGTAGCTGCCGCGGACGCTTTTCTCAAAGGAAACGGGGTTTTCCAGTTATTTCTCCTCTTTTGAAATGTAACAGATTGAGAACGGGGAATGGGGGGATTTTGTTTTCTTTCTTCTTTCTCAAAGTGAAGGCAAATTAAGGAAGGAATTGACTGCGGAGGCTTGGAGAGTAGCTGTTAGGAGGGTCTAGTCCAGGGCATTGCTTACACAGGAAGGTGTACCCCAGAGTGATATTCTGGTTATTTGCCTAGAATCCTGTAAGACTGGAAATCTGTAATATTTGGGGAACAGTATCTGACTATTTCAGTCCTTTTTGATGAGATTACATACTCCCTTCTCTTTTCAAGTCCTGTCGATGTTAGTAACTTGAAGGTCAGCGGTTTGCTTTCCCAGTTGGAAAAAAAAAAAAAATAAGTCCGATTTCCCAGGTGAAATAAATTAATTAATTCGAGACCCTTTAAACAAACTTATTTTCCAGTGCACAAGCTTTCCTCATTCTTTATAATGTTACAAAACAAGGAACCAGATCAGAGCTTATTGGTGTATGTAGAACCGATCCTGATTTGATAAGCTTAATCATATGACAAAGGTCTACTAATTATTCCCTCCTCTCTCAAAAGACAGCCAGAAAGGTTTTTGAAAGTCTCTGCGTTTTTCCTAGAGTTTGATTACTACTTCAAAAGCCTCAGGTCACCTCTTGCCTTTTCTGTATGTACATATTCAAGAGCATAAAAATATTAAATAGAAAAACGTTCCCAACTTCAAGCCTATCAAATGTTTAACAGCTGAAGGATATTCATCTTTAGGAGGCAGGCCAAAATGTCAATAAAAATTTAATTGTTTCTGAAACATATGGGAGCACTTACAAGACCCAAAATGTGATACTAAGTATTGATATTAAGAGGAAACCTTACAATATACTTTCATATTTGCTGGTCAAGACCTTATACCCCCAAAAGGTTCCAGAAGCCACAGAAATTTTTATTCTTCCTGACAGGGTTTCTAAAACTAGCTTGAGCAACAGGTTGGTGGCCAAAGGGGTCAGCTGTATTTTGTGTAAGGAGAAATTAGTGTTGAACTTCTTTATGTTTGGCACTTGTTTTCTGTATAAAACTGTCTGTGATATCTGTGGTAGCAAAAAATATTTCATTTTGGAATGGGGAGATGGTATACATTGGTGTGGCCATTTTTGTTAACAGCAAACACCGATTACCTTCTGAAATGTTTCTTCAAGTATTCTTCCTGACCGATTGGGAAGTGACACTGGTAGTGTCATTTCCATAGCTGGCTGTAACAAACAAGACTGATATGTGACCTAAAGTGAACTCCAAAATATAGGTAGTCTTTTGGTGGCCACTTCTTCTATTTGTAAGCTACAGTTTCATTTTCACATATAGCTTCAAGAAGACGTTTGATTTTATAAACATGCCACTCAAACTTCAACTGTTGAATTTCAGGTTAGTTGGCAGTCAGGTCAGGTGCTGCTTTGGGACCATTCTTCTGATAAACTCTGATAACTGGTTTGACTTTATTGTCATTATTTCTGATTTTCACTGAGGTTGTCTTCACAATGCTTTCAGAAGTTACTTTGGCTGCCTCTTTCTCCCTCCTAAGACAAGTGGCTTCCAATGTCAACTTTGACCTGATGGTGATTTCCATACCTTCTTTGTTTGGTTATCAATAGGCCTCCCACATTGGAATAAAGTTTCTATTTCTCTCAGTGTTTAGATTCATTTAATTTAACTATTTAATTTACAGGAAGGACTCAAAGCCCAATATGTTTGAGACATTTGCCCAGAATAATTTGGCCTAGTCTAGCATTCTTTTCTGTACTTGGAAGCATGATTTTTGTACTTTAAGTAAAATCTAAAATTGGCTTGGGTACCAGAACTACTCATTTTCTTCAGCTGAACAAGTATTCCCCAAGGCTCAGTATCGTTTTCTTTTACTACAAAGTTTTAGATAAAGCAGATAACAAGAACATGACTGTCTCTTAAATAATGAGACTGGACACTACTCTATGTATAGACTTAACACCTGGTAAGTTGTAAAGGCCAAGTGGGCAGGAATAAGAATTACTATTTGGCTATTATATCATTTAGTTTCCTAACTGAAAATAAGTGTCTTTATTTAAATTCAAAATTCTAATAGTAGTGTTTTGAGTACATGTAACTTTCTAAATACTTTTAATTTCATTTTGATTTTTACCATTTCTGATACAAAGCCTTGCTTGTGGGAAAATGCCCTGAGACCATTATTTTTGCCATTTATAAGGATAATTACCACTAAAAATACTCATATAAATTCAAGACTGATGGAAAAGAAAAGATAATTTAGCATGTGCAGAACTGTGTGTCAGTCAGAAAAACCAGGAGTGCAGTTTGCCCTGTGGAGTGATTACAGAATGAGGCAGAACCAAAGGAGAGTGATCATGAGTGGTTTTTCCTACTCTGTGCAGATGATCCCAGAGGTCTTTTCAGTCTGTGATCTGTGGTGCCGTTCGTACGTCTGACATGCTCTCCTAGTGGGTTTTCATGAGTTATTGATGTAAAGAACCACTTGTAATCAGAGCGTAGGTAGCACAATTCATCAATATAACAATCTACGTAAAAAGTGTGTGGACTTACGCAAACATACAGCCACAGGTGACTCTCATTTATTCCTGTAAATCATGTACTCAGTTATCTGGCTGTACAAATAGAGTTAAAATTGTAGATCAGCAAGGAGTAACGTTGAAATGTTCATTCTTCCTCAAGCACTTTTCTTCAAGTGACAGGCTGCATGGCTGGCCACTGTGACACTGCCTTCAGTTGAACAAATGAATGATGATTCAGTCAACAAACATTTCTTGGAGTTCTGACTATGATCTAAGGACTAGGCAGAAGTGACCATGCTATGCTCATGACAATGAAGGAAGAAGTCTCTAATCACAGAAGTGTGGTCTCACTTGTGTATATTTAGCTACGTGTGCACTGGAGGTCCTTGCAGTGGCTACCATATCCCAGTTTTCTTTGATATTTTGGGGTGGTGCAGAAAACTAGAGACCCCTTACCTGTGGGAGAATAGGAGTGGAGAGGCAAAATAAGTTCCTCTACATTAAGCATTCTGAGAGTATAAACTTTAGAACAGAACTAATGGAAGTGAGCCCAAGAACTTTTTCTTTTGCATTTGCTATTTTATCTTTTCATCAATCTGTAGCAAAATTAAGTGATTAGTAGTCACTTATTAGACTATATGCTTTTGGTATACAGGTGCCTGTCCAGCTCAGTGATGTAATTCTAGCACTTTGCTTAGTGCCTGGCACATGACATTTTTGTTAATTTGAACTAAATATAGTAATTATCACAATTATACCAATAGGAAAACCTAGGCAGAAATGACTGAAAAATGACAATACTGACAGTCCCATTCTATCATGGGTAGGGGGTGGGGGGGTAGGAGGATTAAAACTCTTATTTTCTGAGTCTATGTTCAGAATGAAAACCCAGGTAAGCAAAAAGATGTTCAAAAACATTTATCAAAACTTCATGACTCAGACACGAAATGTTTTAGATTTAAAATAGCTGTGGAGCCCACAGTTGCCATTTGCTTACATGAGCTCTCTGAATAAGTAAAGGGAGCCCCCCTTTTTTTTTTCAGGGCTTATATCTTATTGTGCAGAGCTGGCCTTATTTCAGGCCACTTTGCACCGTGGACCAAGTGCCCTTGTTCAGTGAACATCCCTCACAACCATATGTGGCAGCCATGGTATTCTGAAAGTAATAAGTATTAAGTCTAATAAGAAATTTGGCTAAAATATTAGTGCATTGTATATCTGTGAAATCAACTCCATTTGTTTTGTGTGAGAGCTCCATGTATACTGTCCACATGTGATTCTTGTCCAAACTGGAGCAGCCTGTCCAGAAGGGTCTGTCTTTTCTCCTGATTTGGCCAATTAGAGCTCTATTTTCTTATATTCCAGTGCAATAAACAGTTCCACATTGTTCTTTCACCTTTTAAAACAGCATAATCACTGATGACTAAACAGTACATGTCAATCAGTATCTGCTGAGAAACTGAAACTTCAAGTTACTTATTTATTGCTCATATACACACATTATTCCAAACCCAAGAGTGGTGGTTTAGAGACTGAAATGTAATTGATTATGAATTGAAAAGAGGCATTCTAAAAAGATTTTATACCATTTGTGTGATTAGTATGAATGGAGAAAGTTTCTTCTCCACCCCCATCCTTCTCCTGCCTTCCCCCTCACTCCAGGGATGCGGTGAACTTGTGTAATTTAAGGCAGGTGGTCCACATAGTAGGCTGACCACAGAGGATGAAAGAGTGTGCATTTGATACCCTGACTGCTGCTCTTTAATAGAGTTTAAATATACTCTGACTATTATTTGGCTTTGGCTATTACATTTATTTTCACTTTCTTTCAAAGGCTTTTCTCTTTCATTTCGTCATTTTTCCACACACTGAAATGTAAACCTGGTCCAATGGCACCAAATGGAGGATTTATCTATATTGTCATCAAACTAAATGCGAACGAAAAATCAAAGGGGAGCAGAGGGCACCACTATATTGGTCTCCTGAATGCTGACAGAAAATGTGTGCATTTTTCTTTGCCTAGGTAGTAACAACACTTTATTTTTATATAAAGCCTTTCATCTGAGAATCTCAAAGGCCTTCAAGATGTCATTTGGGTCTGGCATTCTTCAATTGGCTACCTTTTGTCTCTTTCAGTAAGGAAATATTGCTGTTGGACGTAGTTTTATAACTGAGCTTGCACTTGGGTATGCACATTCAAAGGTCCAAGGGCATCGGGTGTTTCTTGAATGGATCAAATAAATGACCAGTTATGACATACTCAAAACAACCCCGAGAGGAAGATGAGTGGCAAAGGTGATTATTGAACTTGCAGGTGGAGCAGTTGTGACACAGCAGGGTTAAGTGACTCACCTGAGGGCACACAGTGGAGTCTTTGTTACTGGTAGAAACAGAAGCCCGTGTACCATTCACATGGCTGTGCTTCTGTGACATGCCACTTATCTGCTCCTTCTTTCAAAAGGAAAATCTGGAAGAAAAGGCACTCTTGTGTATATAAGAAAAAGATTCCAATGCAAGGGAGACAAGAGTAACAACTTTACAAATGTCAAAGATAAAGAAACCTGTGGACCTTACTTTTCCAGAAAAGCACACAGCTTCTAGTGAAATTAATGAGTATAAATACAGAAAGAATATTGCTTGCACATAGAAAGTGGAAGTGAGATTTTTAAAGTTTACTTCCTTATAAGTACAAAAGCATGTGTTGATCTCAGCTAGGGAGCAAAGGCATAATGCTATATGTTATATACATATACACACATACATATATATATGTGTAACTATACATATATATAGATGGATATAATTGTATTATTTTAAGCCACTTGCACATTTTCAAACTTAAAGGCATTTTTCTTTTCTATCTTATTTATAGCTATTTTATTCCATCCTGGAATTTTGTTTTGCCTCATTATCTCCAAGCATAGGCATCTGCTTCAAGATCGTAGTTATTAGGCTGAAGAGCTTAGAAATAAATCTAGATTATGCCTCCTTGGCATCATCATACAATTTACTATTAACTCAGTGTGTGACAGTTTGGACTGTGTTATTCCACTTAACATTTATGTTTTAATATCCTCTTGAGACACCATTTCACAATTTACATTTACTTTTAAAGCCCATTGTCAAGTTTGGACAGGAATCTCAATTCTGCTTTCAAATGCAAAACAACTTGAGTACTTTATTCCAATGAGGGAGCCAATAGAGGGACTATGTATATATTTTTAGCAGAGAGGATGTCATAAAAAAGAAGACTATAGTTTGTATTCGAGAATAATTATACATTTGAAACAAGACAATTTGTTAAATAAAAATTTATTTTAGTTTCCTTTTCTTTTACTTTATATTCAAGGTGAGTTTTTAAATTGCAACCTATGTTTCATAGTGAAAGATTCTTACACAAAGCCAGAAACATGTTCTGGAATCCTTCTAGTATCATACATACTAAAGCTGTCCTTAGTCCATCTTATTTGTAATTGTTTATGTAAAAAAAAAGAATTCCTAGATCTGTGTCCTCTAATTTTCTAAGCTTAGAAATTCTCAGATCCAAGCTATGTAATTTAGAAAGTTTGGAAAAAGCTGTTCCATATATAACATTGGTTTTACCATATCAGGGTAGAAATCTTCACGTGACATGCCCATTTCTTTATCTGTGCATACCATCTAGGTTCTTAGCTTAGTTTTGATCTGCTCCAGAAGAAATATGCATAAACAAGCAGGAGTAATGATTTTTTTAAAAAGTTAAAAACTTGACTACGTTATTTCGCCTGAATTTGGGAGTTTAGAATCTGCACTGCGTTTTGTCATTATTAGTCTCTGTTGTCCATGAAATCTCTGTTGCTTTGTGCTGTCTTTGGTGAAGTTTGAGAGAGGTAAAAGTTTAGCAACATAAAACAATGTTTTAAGAATGTTTCTGCTGCGTGGTTGCTTTATGAGCAATATGCGTTTTGCTCTTCTTTTTCTTATATACAGTAATCAAACATTAGTGTTGCCCTTCTCATTGGCATATGTGTCTGTATTTTGAGATTATGAGGTCTTCTTGCATTGTTAATTTTGCCCTAAATAAAAGTTCCCTTTCTGATGTGTAGTTGGATTAGCTTGGGGTATAAATGGAAAAAGAAAGACAAGTCGAGTCTAAGCTCTGCCAATTATTAGCTCTGTTCCTTAGCTACTTAAATGAATTTATCTGAGCATCTAAATGTCTATAGTTGTATAGCAAAATGGATGTATCCCTAGCACTATCATTCTGGTAGTTGAATACATCTGACAATGCCTCAGTAAAATACAATTTTCAATTACTGCTCTAAATTATTTATGCATAGTGTTCCATTATTGGAATGATAAGCTTGTGGGAGTTATTTGTATCCTACTGCTCAAGGTCATCACCAAGGTCTGATTTTTCACAAAAAATTTGCAACCTCCATCATAAATGGGTTAAGTTGTCAAGAAATGTTTTCTGTCAAATGCCAAATTTTAAATCTATAGAATCTTTTAAAATGTTGTGTTTTTTAAATTCATAACTAAAGGCTGAAAAGTGAAGCATTATTTTAAAAATCCAAAAACTCTTTTTGAATCTCAAATTACTATAGTGAAAAAACAAAAACAAAAACTTGAGATCCAAGAGCAAAAACAAAAACAGTGATAAACTAATAACATGTTCTTGCTATTAGAAGTCATTTGCTAATAGTTTTACTTCACTATTGTTAAAAGAAAATATTTGTTATTAATTAATTGAATCAAAGATTAAGAGTCTACTGTAAATCATTCATAAGATGTCTTTACTAGTCAATATTAGTCTTATTCAACAGCTTATAGCTGTGTTAGATGACTGTGAGAGACAATGAGTGTATGCTTATGTAATGATTAGCATTCTTACTACTGATAATGGAAACAATAGATACAGGAACGTATATATTGGCAAGAAGTCTTTAAAATATCAGTTCAAAATTCTTCATCAAAATTTTCTTTTTCACCTGTGATCTTAAAGTAAGGTTTAGAGTTTGAAACTTTTCTTAGGATCTAGGCTCTGGAGTATTTCTGTTTCTTGTTTTGTTTTGTGGTCACTAACCACAGAGAAATTTGTCTTTTTTACATACGCTGGAAATAATTTACTGCTTTTAGAAATATTAAACCACACAAAAAAGCCAATACTAAAGAAACATTATGGGTCTGCCGAATCCCTCAAAAAGCCAGGAAATTGAGAGTTAATGCAGAAGCTCTGATCTGGCTCTGTGTCCTAGGGTCTTTCGAACTCTGAAGTATGACAGGTAGTACCCGGCCCACATATATGCAAAAATTAAGACAAAAACAAAAACTATTTCGGCAGGGTGTGTGGCAGAGGGCATGCATAGTTAGGGCAATTTATCTGAGACACTAACATTTACATTTACTTGATATAAAATAATGCTTTTCATAAACACAAATTCTTGTCTAACACTTAGATAAAAATTATAAATTCAAAGGCTTCCAATGTAACAATGTAGACTGTGATCTGTGGTATAGATATACTTAATGGTGTAGACTTAATAAATATGAAATTCTCAAAGTTTTAGGAGTAATATTCACATATATTATCTCTGAATGTGGTTTATAGAAGAAGCGATGCTTCTAATCTATTCCACTAGTCTCACTTAAGAGACCAGAAACTCAGGCTGTTCCCACAGATTAGGTCTTGAAGATAAAGTCTCATTTCTGTACATGGCACAAAAGCAAAAGTTCAATGTTTATAGAGTACGTTTTTTAAGTGTTATTTTCCAAACGTTATTTTTTATATATACATATACAAATTGAAATTTATAAATTACTCAAGAAAGCAAATTTCAATTGACAAAAACATTTAATCTGATTTGCTATTATATTGAATTTATTTAAATTACATAACACTTTTCCTCAAGACCTTATAGTTACCTGCTGTTTTCATTTTAATATTCAATTATTACATAATACACAAAAGATACTTGGGATTCTTAATAACAAGGTTTATATTGAAAGTGGTTTATTTTTAAAGAAATTATTCAACACATAATTTATTATAATAAAGCTTAGTTTATATCAAAATATTTTCTTGAATTGAGCACAATGCTTTAAATGTTTTAGATCTATAAAAATAGAAAGACTGACAATCCTTAAGTTATAGATATACTCCTGATAATATTACTCAAAGTGCATCCTCTCATAATGGATAGGATATAGTATACTTTAAACATATTTCCCTTGAGCTGAAGTTTTGTCCGAATAATTAAACAATGATAATTAATCTATGAATAATGTATTGCTTCACTTACATCCATATTATTTGCTTTCTTTGTAAATGAAAGAGAAAGGTAGTAATATGCAAATGTGTCAGTTATTTAAAGTAAGCATGTTTGGAATCAGAAAGCTGAAGATGAATTGACATAAAGCAGAAAGCATAGATTGTTTCTAATTTTAAAGGAAAAAATATTTTTTGTTGTTTTTGACATAGACTTTATGTCCCCAAATGCGATTTTTGTTTTTTAAAAAAAGCTCTGTTTTAAAAGAAATTTTATCATAAAAATTAGGCATGATAGATGATGTATTTAAGAAATAGTTATTATTCAACATAGAATTAAATTGATTGAAAACTGATAATTTGACTGTTCATGCTAGTGATTTCAGAAAATACTGGTAAAATAACAAGTATATAGTGAGAAGTATATAACAACCCATTAAGCTAGGAGTTAAAATATTTTTATAGTTTGGAAAGGATTAATTGCTGCATTCCAGAAATACTTTCTATACTGATTGAATTTTTATATATTAGTTTAGATCTAAATTATTATTTTCTGTACTTCAACATAGAAATGTTTAAAACATATTGTTGAATGAAGGTTATACAATGAAGTATTTACAGATTCAGGAGTACAATTATAATTTTTCACGTCACGTATTATGAATCAGAGATTTTATTGGGTTGCAGTTATGTGTAAATAAATGAATTTATTAATCTAACTATTTAACATATTTTCCCCATAAACATGGGAAGCACATTACCGGGGAGAAAAATGATTACGTGAACAAAAATTGTCATTAACGCACTTCTGAAGATTAAACTTCGTAAGTTTAAAAATCACAGCTTTACAAATAAGAGACAGTTTGCCTTTCTAGTCTGGGCTGAAAGAAGGATATTTGACACATTTACATAGCAAACTTAGTCAATGTTTGGAAATGCTTTGTAGTGGCCAAAAGCTATGCATTTCCTTCTGTTGACCTGATTTTTTTCCCTTCCAATAAAGTAAATTAATAGAAGATGCATCAAACAGGATTATTGCAGATGTGCACATACTGCAGTGCTAATTGCTCTTTTATTTTTACAATCCAATCCTGCACATGCTTTAATTTATATTTGCCTGAGTTAGTTTTTTAGTGAATTAGCAGTATCTGCCACACACTGAATAATAATGTGCTTGCATCACGCGATTATCTCAGATGCATTATTGTCTAGAATCCATGATCCTAATTTCCTTACCACCCACGCCCATCCCTTTTCTCTGTTTGGAAGGCTGATTTGTGTTAAGAGGGACCACCAAGCTATTAACTCTAGGATACAACTAGCCTTGTGCATAGAGAGTGGGGCTTATGATCATATCACATTTTAACTCTTCCACCAGCATTATGCTTGTTTCCCCCAATGCTTTCACGAGGTAATAACTCCAAATGCCTCGCATGGAAATGATAAACTGCCTGTTGTGCCTTTTCTTTGAAGGAGTTCTCCTGCAGAGTATCATATTTAAATAAATTGCCATTGAGTTTAGCAAGCAGCACAATCATGTCCATTGAGTAGGGTCTTTTGATCATATTTTGTAATGCAATCAAGGATCACATGAGGATGCTCAAACGGGCCAGCCTTGCTGTGTGCTAAATAGGCAACAGGAGAAAAGAGAACATTAATTACCCTGGATCCCAAGGACATAACAAAGCACACCTATGTCCCATGTCCCACAGACCCTAAGGCAGTGGGTACATATACAACCAAAGTAACTCTTTTCACGTGATTGATCAGTAATTTTAATAAAACTATCAGATTTTTAAAAAGAAATAGCTGATATATTCAGATTTTCAAAAAATCTCAAATGTGTGCACATAAGCACAGCATTTTTGCACTTTTATGTAAGGGAATGTACTAGATGGCATCCAGAGGCCTAGGCTCCTGGTCTGCCTATTGGTTGAGTGAGTTGGTTAATGTCCCTGCCACTAATCTCCCCTTCTTTCACACCCTATGTACAAGAACAATAACTGCCTACTTACTGGCACAGTTCTTTTGAGGATTGCAGGAGACCGTGATTAAGAAGAATTTTAGTAATAAAGCACCTTACAAATGTACTTTTCTAATAGCTGTGTGGATATATGTGTGGCACAGACTGTATATGAAGTGTTCCATTCCCATTAACTCTTTGCAAACATTTTTACAGTATGAATCTTTCTGAAAAAATAAAGGACTTAGGGTCTTTCATCTACCAAAAATATCAGTCTACTAGCAAGGAATTGCCTACTGAAAAATTAATTGAGGAAACCTGGGGACACTATTGAACTTCAGCAGACGGACTTAAAAAGAGGCAGCAGATGTGGAAGTGGGGGCTTGTAAAGAATTTCCTGCTTTACTGGTCCAGCATTCCAACTTTCTGTTAAACTCTGAAATATGAATGAGAAAGAACTAACCCATACCATCCCAAATCATTTCCTGCCGACAGCTACTATTTAGTAACCTGTTACCCTGTCCGCTCCCTGCCTTTGATGGTGCCAAAAAAGATAAGTGAGAGACAAAAATTAAAAATTGAGAAAGTAATTAAGAAACAGTTTTTTTCTATCCCTACCAATATCATTTTAGTGGAAATGTAATTTGTTTTTCAGAATGGTTTAACTTAGAATAGAACATTGTATAGTGGAAAGGACATTGCTCTTTCATAAAGAAGAAATGTGGAGGTTCAGTCATAGTCTAATACCTCATCTTTATGCCAAAAGGGAAGCAACCAAAAATATTAGGAGTGGGAAAGGCACATCTTTGTTCCTAGAGGGTGGTTACTGAGGCTCTTTCATAAATGTTAAACAGCGTTTATAATTCTATATTCTTATTATGAGCTAAAGTCAAATAACCTGAAAAATAAATTACTGGGAAGACAAATGGGCTGAATGGCTTTTATATTACTTTGGAGTCTGAATTAATTACCTAGAGCTGCCATAATAGAGGACCACAAACTGCATGGCTTAAACAACAATGATTTATTATCTCACGATTTTGGAGGCTGGAAATTTGTGATCATGGTGTCTGCAGGGTTGGTTTCTTCTGAAGACTCTCCTTGGCTTGCAGAATTTCACCTCTCTGCATCTTCACATGGCCTTCCCTCTGTGTCTGCCTCCTAATCTCCTTTCCTTGTGAGGACACCAGTCATATTGAATGAGGGCCTGCCCTAATGACCTCATTTAACCGTATTTACCTTTTTAAAGACTCTATCTCCAAATATAGTCACATTATGAGGTACTACTGGGGATTAAGAGTTTCACATATAAATTCTTAGGGGACATAATTTGGCCCATAACAGAGTCCTTTTTTTCTGCCCAAGCAGTATTGAAAAGATGCTGCCTCAAGTACCCTAGGGGTAAAATTTCTTCCCTCAATTCCTACTGATATTATGGAAAACTTACAACGTTTTCCATATTATGGTCCTGACAGTTACAGGTGGGATTCATAGGAGATATATTGACATGACTTTTGGATTTTAAACAATGCTGAAATAATTAAGCAAAATCTGAATTAAGATTGGAAGTGGACACCCAGGATGTGACAACATTCAAATAATCTAAAAATACTTCTTTAATTGCGTTAGGCGAGAACAACTGTTCTCATGGCTGTTCTTTCTCACATAGATTCACATAAACCATCCACAGCCCACCTGAAAACCTGCCTTGTGTTTCCCCATAGCCTTTCTTTCTTGCCTTTCCAACCAAGTAGCTCTGGCCCTTCACTCCCACCTTACCCTACAAATGTAAATTTTATAGGGTCAGGGTGTTGTATTTTTCAGTCACCTCTGAAATGTCAATGTTGAGCATGCAAGGAAAGCTACATACATATTTGATGAATAAGTATTCAGGTTGTTGTTTTATATAAGAGGCTAAAGTTTGGTTACCAAATTACTCTTTATTTCTTCTTGCACTTTGCCTATTGCAAGAGCAATAAAAATATCAGAGTTTCCTATGAGTCCAACATGTTTAGTAAAGCTAAAGCACTTAAATAAAGCTAAAGCATGGAAACTATGGTAGATATCGCAGTCAGATCAAAGAACATCTTGGTAGGAGCCATACCTGTGAGCCAATTGGCTCATCAGATTAACAATCAGTTGTTTATAATGGGAATTAGTACTAGTAACTAGGCATACACACACACACACACACACACACACACACACACATATATAATCTCTAATCCTTAAAGTAACTCATAGTGTAATATATATAACCCCCATTTCACAAATAAGGTAATGAAGTTCAGAGAGGTTTGAATAACTTATCCAGGATTCCACAGTCATTTAACTGACAGACCCATGAGTTCTATTTAAGTCTCTCAGGTTCCAAACCCCATGACTTTACCCCTTACTCAGTGTCGTATCTCTCTTGTCAAAATGACTCCTCTAGTGGGGCTGGGGAGATCTAGCCACTTACAACCTATTATTATTTTTATATATTCTGCTTAAAAATTTTTTCAAATACTATTTTTATTGTTAGTAAAGTTGAACAAGCTATTGACTTCTTGTTGTAAATACAACATGTGTAATTAAAAGCTGGGTGGTATTTTCCAAAAAGAAAGAAGAATGATCTGGTTTTCTCATAACTTG
Organism: Papio anubis; assembly: GCF_008728515.1. NCBI lineage: Eukaryota > Metazoa > Chordata > Mammalia > Primates > Cercopithecidae > Papio > Papio anubis. The sequence continues at coordinate 89,215,994 of NC_044979.1, read as the reverse complement.
ACTTCAACTAATCTTATTAATCAGGACAATGAAGAAAAATTCACAAGGCTCATGAGTCAGCCCATTTTAGATTCTCAGTGTCAGCATATGGTCTCAAAGCCCAAATGCATTATTTTCACACGGTGCATCTTTGACTGTTTATTACAGGGGAGGTAGAAGAAGAGGAAAGCATTCTTTTTTGTTATACATTTAGGAACATAGTTAAATGTCTTTATCCCCAAAGGCAACTTGGCAGTTTTGGGCTTAGTGCCCACATTGTTAAAGCTGCGTTTGTTCTCAAGCCCCTAGAAGGACTTTTTAATATTTTAAATATTGCAGTTTCTTCATGTCCCCTCCCTATCCTCCAGAGGAATTGTTTAAATCATATGATTGATCTATTTTTAAGCAGCAATTCTGTCATGACTGTTCAGCAGGGAGACTTCTTTTCTTTTAACTTTATGGTACTTTATATAGGACCCTTTAGTCATGTTCATAGAATATCGATCAATCTGTAACCCAGTCTCATGTGTTTTTTTTAATGCTTTATGAATTAAACATTGTATTGTATGCATATGAGTAAAAGCCCTTCTTTTCAACCACAAAAATAATGAGTTCTAAATATAAATTAAGTAAAATTTTTGCCTCCTTATTTAATTCTGGTGATTGAATTTTAATATGGGATAGGAAGAAATGTATTTGGATTTCATGATTCTTATTGTACATAGAAGATTTTAAATTTAATGGTTGGTGAATTGAACTAATATGCAGGCCATGTGTTTTGTTCACTTACCCAAGACCCCCGTTTACTGCTACACATGGGTGAGGCCCTTGGCATCCAAGGTCAGTGCTTTTGATTCAAATCTCCCTTGTGCCAACTCAGCAATGTGATACTGTGCAAGGTGCCCAATCTCTCCACACCGTTCTTACATTTGCTAAGTAATAATGTTACCTATCCATAAAGGTGTGTCGTTTAAATGAGATTATCGATGTAAAAGATTTAGGCTAGCATCTGGCACTTCATACTTCCTAAAAACTACACAATCTTGTTATAATTGTGGTCATTATTATCACAGAAAACATGAAAATATCACTGTTCACTTTTCTGGAAAAGAAGAAAAGCTATTTCTCTGACCTTTTCTCCTCCTTTCCAATTCTGTGCATGTTGAAAACAGAATTTCTCAGCTTTCTGTCTAATGCCAGCATGGCTGCAGTGCAACCGACAGCACCAATTCACTGCCTCAAATCTGAAATTGTTACTAGCCTTGGGGACACTTAAGTTCTTTCCAAGCTACAGTGAAAAGTGCAAAAGTGTGTGTGTGTGTGTGTGTGTGTGTGTGTGTGTTTGAGAGAGAGAGAGAGAGATGAGGGTTAGGAGGCTGGACTCTTAAATAATAATATTTTGGTGGGGTAAATTGTTTTCATCTTCAGCTCCTCTCTTTCTCTTGGTAAATCTAATTTACTTGCAGTGACTCCCCATAAGTGCAGTTGGAATAAGGATGGCTATTCCCCAGCAATGGGAAGGGTTTTAAAGCTCTTTCTGTCTTAAAAATAATAAGTGGGTTTCTATTGGGTCAGAAGAAGAGGTAGGCACTAACAAGTTAATATCTGATTTAATATTAAAATGCAACATCTTGACACATTTTTGCAACAATTTTGGGATTATTGCCACTAGGTATAGACATAGAGGAATAGAAAAATAGACAGATGTGAAATAGATCTTGTATGTCACTCTTTGCAAGCCGTGATACTTCTTTTGGCAATAGTCCTGCTACTTGTGTACATTGAAACCACACAATCAACAACCAGAGAAACCTAGAAAACGTAGTAAACTTCTTAGGGTGAGGGCAGTTAGCACATAATTTCATGTCTTGAGGGCAATACCATGCTTGCTACTCCAATAAATGACACATGTTCAGTGCTGTCAGCCTTGAGGATTTGAGGCTGCCATTGTCTCCTAAATAATTCTGAGTCAGTGTCTCTGCAGCACTTCAATTCTACAATTAAATATCTGATAAATAACCATACTATCTCTTTTCTCTTCCCCACTATCCCCCTTTCACAAAAAAGTTTGCTTTTATTCTTCTTCCACAGACATAGCTTGTGTAGGAGAGCTAGCAGAAAGTCACTGCATGAGAGTAAGTCAGGGGAAGCCCTCGCCAGGACTGTTCCTCCTGCCTCTTCTCGGCAGTACCCGCATAGCACCCCTCCTCATTTCCACTAATGTGTCAGCCACAGGAACAAAAACTTCTGCAAAGCACATTTTGGGCTTTGCTATGTATTAATTTATATATAGCTATGTATTAATTTATATATGTTTAAAAACTGGGCTTTTGAACTTACTGTCTTGCTCATCAGTGTCACATGAAATCTACTTCATCATTCAAATTTAGAGGAAAGAATATGTTCTGCATTTTTACAAAATGTAAGACTCCCTCGCAATTCCTGAGATCTGAGTTTGGAACTGGAAATGAACCTTCCCAGAACTAAGTTAAATCTAATGTTGTCAAGCACAGCATCATGGTTCAGAGGGAAAAAAGAAAAGCATCCAACCAAGGTTCACTAAGTAAAAAATGTATCAGTTCCCTTAGTCAGCAAATGCTGCCTCAGAAGGCACGCTAATGAACTGCATGTTAATGAATCAGAAACAGAGATATAATTAACACAAGCTTTCAATGGGAAAAAAATACTTGGTCATATGCTCTTTCAAATTTTGTAAATATTATTCAGTTCTACAACTAATTTGTGAAAAAGTAGATTTTTTACAGCTTACTCAGAAATAGTACACATAGCATACAGTTTACCCATTTAAAGTGTACAAACCAATGCTTTTTAATATATTTACAGTGCAAAGACCAATACAGTACATTTAATAACATTTTTGTTTATACTATTTAACTGTCACCTTTCTATGTTCCTATCCCCAACTCTTCCTAAACAATGACTAATCTACTTTTTATCTTTGTTGATTTGCCTATTTTGGACATTTTATATTAATCGAATTATATAATAGGTGGTCTTTTGTGACTTTTTTCACTTAGCCTAGTGTTTTCAAGGTTTATCAATGTTGCAACACATATCAGTACTTCAGTTCTCTTTATGACAGTTTATGAGTGTACATTTTGCTTATGCATTCATCAGCTGATGGAAATTTGAGTTCTTTCCACTTTTTCACTGTTATAATTGATGCTGCTATAGATATTCATGTACAAGTTTTAGTTTGGATTTATGTTTTCATTCCCCTTGAGTGTATGTATCCAGGAGTGAGGTGCTGAGCCATATGATAGCTCTATGCTTAACCATTTGAGGAACTACCAGAGTATCTTCCATAGTAAACGCACCATTTTACATTCCCACCAGTACTGTATGAGTATTCCAATTTTTCCACATCCTTTTCAACACATGTTATCATCTGACTTTTTTATTCTAGCCATCTTCGTGGGTGTGAAGTGGAATCTTGTGGTTTCTATTTACATTTCTCTGATGGCTAATGATGTCAAGCCTTTTCATGTGCATCTTCTCATATCCATTAATATGTCTTCTTTGGAGGGCTGTATATTTTAATGAAATGTCTCTTTATAAATTGGGTTCTTTTTCTTCCTATTGTTGAGTTGTACAAGATATGTATGTTCTAGACAAAAGTTTGTTACTTTACATATGATTTGCAGATGTTTTATGCCATTCTGTGGGTTTTCTCTTCCTCTCTTGCTATTGTTCTTTAAGCACAAAAGTTTTTGATTTTGATAATGTCCTATTTATCTATTTTTCTTTGTTGTTCATATTTTTGATTTCATATCTAAGAATTTATTGCCAAATCCAGGGTCATGAAGACTTATCCCTAAGTTTTCTTCTAAGGGTCTTGTAGTTTTGTACTTACATTGAGGTCTTTGACTCAATTTAAGTTAATTTTGATGTATGGTAAAATTTATTCTTTTGCATGTGATTATCAATATGTGCCAACACCAATTGTCAAAATAATTATTATTTCTCTGTTGAATGACCTTGGAATCCTTGTTAAAAATCAGTTGACCATAGACATGTAAGTTTAAGTTCTTAATTCTGTTCATTTGATCTATATGTCTATGTCTATCCTTATATCAGCATCATACTGTTTGATCAATGTTGCTTTGCAGTTAAGTTTTGAAATTGGGCAATATGAGTCCTTCTAATTTAATATTTATTTCAAGATTGTTTTGTCTATACTAGTCTCTTGAGTTCCCACAGAGATTTTAGAATCAGCTTGCCAATTTCTACAAAGAAATTAGCTGGGATTCCAATAGGGAGTGCAGGGAAATCTATATGTACATCCTTGGGGCAGTATTGTCATCTTAAAAATATTGTCTTCCAATCCATGAATATAGGATATTTTTCCATTTATATAGATATTCTTTAATTTATTTCAACAGTTTTGTAGTTTTCACAGTATATTTTACTCTTCTTTTAAAATTTTTATTTCTAATTATCTTATGTTTATGCTACTGTAAATTAAATATTTTTCTTAATTTCATTTTGATATTGTTCATCACAAGTAAATAGAAAGACTATTAATTTTTAAATATTGATCCTGCAACCTTACTGAACTCATTTATTAGTTCTGCTAATTATTTCTAAAGTGCATTTATATTTAGAAATTTTTCCAAGATCAAGGCAGAATTCAAAAAATAAAAATAAATGTAATGATACGTACAGATGGCCAGGCATGGTGGCTCCTACCTGTAATCCCAGTACTTTGGGAGGCCGAGGCTGGCAGATCCCTTGAGCTCAGGAGTTCAAAACAAGCTTGGCCAACATGGTGAAACCTCATCTCTACTAAAAATACAAAAATTAGCCAGGTGTGGAGGTGTGCACCTGTAGAGCCAGCTACTTGGGAGACTGAGGTACAAGAATCCTTGAACCCAGGAGGTGGAGGTGAAGATTGCAGTGAGCCAAGATTGTGCCAGTGCACTCTAGCCTGGGTGACAGAGTGAGACTCTGTCTCCAAAAAAAATGTATAGCTAAGCTCTAGATGACTTTTCTTTCTTTATCTTACTTAATTGCTATGGCTAGAACTTCCACTAGAATTTTGAATAGAAGTGTGAGAGTGGACATCCTTGTCTTACTTCTGATCTTAGGTAGAAAAACCTCTAGTCTTTCACCATGAAGTGTTAGCTGTGGGTTTTTTGTAGATGCCCTTTATGAGGTCGAGAAGATTACCTTCTATTCCTAGTTTGTTAAGTATATTTATTATGAAACAGTGTTGGAGTTTGTAAAACGCTTTTTCTGAGTCTATGGAGATGCTAATGTGGCTTTTGTATTTTATTCCATTGATACGATGTATTAACATTAATTGATTTCCAGATATTAAACCAACCCTGCATTCCTGGGATAAATTCCACTTTTTCATTGTGTATAATTCTTTTTCCATGTTGTTGGATTTGTTGGATTCACATGGCTAGAATTTTGTTGAAGATTTTTGTATCGATTTTTATGAGACATTGATCCCTAGTTTTCTTTTGATGTCTTTGTCTTGTTTTGGTATCAGGATAACACTAACCTTGTAGATTGAGTTGGGAAGTATTCTCTCATCTTTAATTTTTTGAAAGAGTTTGTGAGTAATTTGTATCCTTTAAATGTTTGATAAAATTTAGCTGTGAAGCCACAGCTTTTCTTGTGGATATACTTTGGATTATGAATTCATTTTCTTTACTTGTTATGGTGCTATTCAGATGGTATATTCTTGTGTTAACTTGGGTAGTTTGTGTTGTTGTAAAAATTTGTCTTTTTAATCTACACTATTTGATATATTTGTAGATGATTCATTTATTTATCTATTGAGACAAGGTCTTGCTGTATTACCCTGGCTGGAGTGCAGTGGTGTGCTCACAGCTTACTGCAGCCTAAACCTCCTCAGATGAGGTGATCCTCCCATCTTAGCCACCTGAGTAGCTGGGACCACAGGCACATGCCACCACCCCCTGCTAATTGTTTTTTTGGTAGAGAAAGGGTTTTGCCATGTCGCCTAGGCTAGTCTTGAACTCCTGGGCTCAAGCAATTTGCCCACCTCACCCTCCAAAAGTGCTGGGATTACAGGCATGAGCAACTGCACCTGGCCTGTATATGATTCTTTTTAGTATTCCTTATAATTAATTCTCTTTCTCTAAGGTTAGTAGATATGTCCTCTCTTTCATTTCTGATTCTATTAATTTAAGCCTCATCATTTTTTTCTTGGTCATTCTAGCTAAAGGTTCATCAGTTTTTGTTGATCTGTTCATAAAACTATGTTTTGAACTGATTCTTAGCTCTTATTTTTATATTATGGTTGTCAATTTCTGTTCAAATTTTGTCACTTCCTTTCTTCCATTTTAGGTTTACTTTGCTCTTATTTTTTTTTTTTTTTAGCATTTTAAGGTACAAGGTTAGATTATTTATATGGTATATTTCTTTCTTTCTTTAATGTAGGCACATGTAACTTTCCCAGTAAGTACTGCTTTAATGTTATTTTGTAAATTTTGGTATGTTGTGTTTTTATTTGTATTCATCACAAAGTATTTTCTAATTTCCCTTTTGATTTTTTCTTTGACTCATTAGTTTTTTAGGAATACATTGTTTAATTTTCACATTTTTCTGTGAGTTTTTAAAAATATCTGTAATTGACTTCTAATTTCATCCCATTGTGATTAGAGAACATACTTTATATTATTTCTACATTTTCAAATTTATTTTGAAAGTGTAGGTTTGTTTTATGGCCTAATGTGTGTCTAACCTGTGGAGTATGTCATGTGAACTGGCAAGAATGAATGTTCTGTCATTGTTGAGTGGAGTGTCCCTTAGATGTTTGTTAAGTCTAATTTGTTTACAGTTTTGTTTAAGTCTTCTATTTCCTTGTTGATCTTCTGCCTAGTTGTTCTATCCATTATTGAAAGTAGGGTCTTGAAGTCCCCAACTATTATTGTTGAGTTTTCTATTTCTCCCTTCATTTCTGTCAAGTTTTCCTTCATGTATTTTGGAACATTCATATTAGTTATTTATAATTGTTATATCTTCCCAATGAATTCACCCTTTTATAATTATACAATTTATCTTTCTCATTGATAAAACTTTTTGTTTTAAAGTTTATTTCATCTCATATTAGTATAGCCACTCCAGCTTTCTTGTGGGTGCTATTTGCATTATATATATTTTTTCATCCTTTTACTTTAAATCTGTTTTTATCTTTGACTCTAATGTATATATACTGTAAACAGCATATAGTTGAATCTACATGTTTTAAAAATCTAGTTTGACAACTCTGTCAATTGGTTGGGATATTTAATCTATTCACATTTAATGTTATTGATACAGTTGAATTTACATCTGCCAATTAACTTTTTGTTTTCTGTATCTCACATGTCTTTTTTGTTCTTCTGTTCCTCCTTTAGGGCCTGTTTTTCATTAAGTGAATATATTCCAGTATAACATTTTAATTATTTTAATACTTTTTTTCATCATATATTTTAAAAATTATTTTCTGACTGATTTCTCTAAGGCTTATTATATACAGCTTAACTTCTCAGAATCAGCTTTAGATTTATACTAACCCAATCTAGTAATATATAGAAAAGTTACTGCTATACAGCTGTATTCTCTTTTTCCCTCTTTGTGCTATTATTATACATATTACATCTATAAATATTGCAACCATATTATTGTAATTATTATTTTATACAATGTTATAATTTTTAAATACTGTGAGAGAAGAAAGGATAGCAAGTATATATTTACAGCTTTTGTTATTTAAATCTTATTTATAATTTCTGGTCCTCTTTATTTATTCCTGTAGGTTAGAGTTATTATCTGGAGTCATTCCAATATATCTTTGTTTCCACCCATCTTCTTTGTGCTGTCAGGGTTAAATATATTATCTTTCTTTATGTTATAGGCCCATTAATACACTATATATATACACACACCCACAAACACACATACATATATAGTTTTATGCAAATTTATTTAAATCACTTAAAATAACTAAGGAGAAGAAATATTTATTTATACTGTATTTAATAATTACAAAACTACCTTTACTGGCACTGTTTTTTCATGTGAATTCAAATTATCACCTGGAGTCACATCCTGTCAGCCTGAAGAAACTTCTTTAGTATTTCTAGTGAGAGGGAGATATGCTAGTCAAAAATTCTCTCAATTTTTTTTTATCTGTGAATATCTCTATTTCATCATATATGTTATCCCACTACTTTTCTGCTTCTTTTTTTTTTTTTTTTTGAGACAGAGTATAGCTCTGTCGCCAGGCTTGAGTGCAGTGGCGCAATCTCAGCTGACTGCAACTTCTGCCTTCCAGGTTTCAAGAAATTCTCTTGCCTCAGCCTCCCGGGTAGCTGGGACTACAGGCGCCCACCACCATGCTCAGCTAATTTTTGTATTTTTAGTAGAGATGGGATTTCACCATGTTGGCCAGGATGGTCTCAATCTCTTGACCTTGTGATCTACCCACTTCGGCCTCCCAAAGTGCTGGATCTATTTTTTTTTTTTAATGAGAATTCAGATGTTAATGTTATTGGGTTTCCCTTATAAGTGACATACTTTTTATTCTCTTGCTGTTTTTAAGATTTTGTCTTTGACATTCAGCATTTTTTCATTTGTGTGTTGACAAGTTTTTTTTTTTTAACATTTTTATGTTTTTCTTTTTAATAATTGGACTCAGCCTAATGCACCCCATGTTTATCCATTCTGGGGAAGTAAAACAACATATATTAATGAATATTTTCCCAAATGTTTAATATGGCAAACCTTTACTCAAGTAATAGAAGCATTAAGTATTCTCTGAGTTTTTGTTCTTATAAAACATATTTGAATAAAAGGCATAACTTTGTAAACTCATGAGATACTTTAATAGTATCCCCAGAAATAGGTCAGTGCACAGCAGGCCGGGAGCCAGGACTGACTCTTGAAATAAAACTCACACTCTTGAAATCCCTTTTAGGGTCACATTCTTGAAAAAAAATCTCCTTCATACACAGTTGCTTTGTGTTCTCCCAGCAATGGTGCATCCCTTGGGCATATGTTATTGTATTATGTTTATTTTTCCCATCCCACATATTTGTGAGTTCTTTGGAAGTGTGTGCTTAGACAAGATCAGCTTCACACTCCCCAGACATAATACTTGGCACGAATCCAATCCCAAGTAATAGACCACTAATGCTAAATGTAACATATTCAGGTGAATTCATCCCTACTGATATAATTTATTGCCTTAGCACAGTACTATTGATTATTTATCCCTTTATTTATTTATTCACAGCCTGGGTGCCTTTAAGGAGGGCCTAAGACTTCTGGTTACCACAATGCCTCTCCCAAGGCCTTTTACCTTGATGTTCTCCAACTCCTGCTGCCTGGATGGTCCCTGGAAGTCCTGGAGTTTTTGATCCTTTTCAAAAATAATGTATGCAAACTAAATGAATGAGTAAATATTTAATTATATAGATCAAGTTTCTTAACCAAATATTCATGAATTGACTTCTGGTAGTTAATTTTTGTTCCTTTGGCATTTATAAAGAGTATTATTGATACACATATATAAATACATTTTCTTGGAAAGAAGATCCACAATTTTATCAATGATGAGTATAGGTAGCCACTGTATTTCCTCAGTTGTAATATGCACCATGGATTTAGTAACAGTCTTTTGGAAAAATTAAAAATTAAATTAAATGTATGCAGTGTTTTTCAATTGATTTTACAATTCAATAACATTTTCTTCAATAGCACAATCAAATTTGATTATGAGTCTTTTACAAATTTAAAATCTAAATATTTCTGGCACCAATACATAATTAATTGAGTTGAAAAAGTCAATGGTAGGCAAAAGTATTTCTCTTATGCATGGCTACATTTGGAACTGTATAGGAAGAAACTACAATTGGTGTTTCATTGCTTATTTTTCTGCTTAGCAACTGGCAAAGTTTCTTTTGACAGTGATTACAAAATACGATCTTCATAAAGGTTAAAATTGTAATAGGTTTTTGAATCTAGGAAATATGGTGTTTATGTAGTTGTAATTGAAGTTCTTTAGTCAGGAAATTAACCCATATTTATAATGAAAACTGTATATGGTCTTAGGAAACAAACTGTAAAGGTTACATTGCTAGTTTTGAGATAGTTTTCCAGTTTTTCCTTCCTAAAAGAGACTGGTAATTATTAGTTTGGCTGAGGGATAGTCTTTGCTAACTCAACTGTTTATTCTATTTTGCTCTCCTTTCACAAATTCTGATCAGTGCCGGAACTTTAGATTCCTAACTCAGGGACACTATTCCCAAGTCCCAATCTTTCCTCTTGCAGTTTCTCCAAGTATAGTCTTTGAATACGTATTCTTGGCTGCAATGATCTAACTCATTGATTGTGCTGTGTTGGCAACAGTGTGGTCTATGTAATGCTAAGAATGTGACACAGTGATAATGAAAAGAGTTTTCAAGGGCTCTATAGAGATGAGTCTCTCTTCTTATTTTGATTATGAAGTGAAACATGGATCACCAATTAGTAGAGTCTGATTGAATCGTTTGGGCAGAACTACTATGGTTGCCTCAATACTATTACCATTTAATTGCTTCATATCTCAATGTGTGGCTTCCAATAGCAAGAATTTAGTTGACAAGAAGGACTTGATCTATTTAAAAGAATCCTAAAAATGATACGTTCAAATCTATAGTGCACCTAATTACGAAGATGTAAATTTGTTCCTCAACCATGTTATCCTTTGTGGATAAACATATAGCAGAAATTGAGATATTAGAGGAAGTTTTGGTTTTTCTCTTTTGCATTTGATGGAATGAGAATATTATGCAAAGTATGACATTTATGCCTTTTTCAAGCAGCATAAAGAGGTAAAATACATCTTCTGTTTTCCAATTTCATATGCTTTTTCTTTTAACTAACTATACAATTTATGACACCTTCCATATATGATTGTTTTGATTCCTCCTCATTTTGAGGGACTATATCTTGCTCATCTTTGATATTCTAGAGTCAAGAATAATTACTAGCACATGGTAGATGCTTAGAAATTGTATGTTGAATATTATGAACACTTAGATATTGATTCTTAAATATATAGATATTTTTTCCCTTAAGAGGTTTTGTGAGCTTCCAAATTTTATACTGAGTGACTTTATTTGAGAAAGTGTGCAATTATGTGTTTATTTCATAGTTTCCAGTAATCCCAATTATCATAAAGAAGTCAAGTGAAACTTCACAAAATTAGTTCTGTTTATATTTGGTGTTCACGTCACAAAATTAGTTCTGTTTATATTTGGTGTTCACGTATGTTAAGAAGTTCAAATGCACAGAACTATCTTCTCAGGCTTCACTTTAGGAGAAAATAATGTTATAGGTGAATTTCAAGGTAAGAATGTTGCCAGAAAGTGGTCCAATTCAGACCCAAAGAGAGGGTTCTTGGATCTCACACAAGAAAGAATTTGGGACAAGTCCATGGAATAAAATGAAAGGAAGTTTATTAAGCAAGTAAAAGATGCCTACTCCATAGGCAGAGCAGCAGCATGGGCTGCTTGATTGAGTATACTTATGGTTATTTCTTGGCTATATGCTAAACGAGGGGTGAATTATTCATGAGTTTTCTGGGAAAGAGATGGGGAGTTCCTGGAACTGAGAATTCCTCCGCGTTTTAGACTATATAGGGTAACTTCCAGACTTTGACAGAGCATTTGCATACTGTGACAATGCTGGTGAAAGTCTCTTTTACTATGTTAATGCATTATAATTAGTATATAAAGAGGTCACTTTTGTTGCCATCTTGGTTTTGGCCCGCTTCTGCTTCTTTATTGTACCCTGTTTATCAGCAGGGCCTTTGTGACCTGTATCTTAGGACCTCCTATCTCATCTTGTAACTATGAATGCCTAACCTCCTGAGAATGCAGCCCAGCAGGTCTCAGCCTCATTTTACCCAGCCCCTATTTAGTTGTGATTTGGAGTAGCTCTGGTCTGAATGCCTCTGACAGGAAAAATGATCAAACTAGGAATGCGTCATGGGGTTCTATACTCAGGGCAGATAATCAGACAGAATGGTTAATAACTAAGGTTAGGAAAATGAGGTGTTGATGATGATGTGTGCAGATAGCAAGTGGTGAAGTCCACAACTGGGAAAATTGAGAAAAGGAGAGATGGGAGCTTATGAACAGATGGAAGCAACTGGTTGAATACTGAGGTCAAAAAGAGGTATGAATTTAGGATATAGGTTTAATTAGTACTTAGCATGTGTTTTGAAGACATGGATGGGAGCCCAAAGAAACCATTTTTATTATAGATATTGCAAAATTTTGCTTTTAATATTTTGGGTATTTAATGAAATTGTCTTATTTTATAATCTTTTCTCTTGAAAGAAGGAGGAGAATCAACCTTTAGATCCTCCTTCTAGATGTGTTTATACCATATTTAACTAATTAGTGAACTGAACAATCTAGTGGTATATATTTTTATGCCCATTTTACAGATAAGGAAAAGGAAATTCAATAAATTTAAATCCATCTAGTTCGGCAGGAATAGAGGTGGGATTTATACCACTCTGTTATACTACGGATGACAAAAATAGAGAATTCAAAGACTTCAGCTTCTACCATGAAAAAGTAATCAGTTCCAGTTTTGCCTTACTGCTATAAACAACTAGAGAACAGGACGAAACTATATGAAGCAATCATTTTTACAAATTGGACGGTAGGCAGTACAGGACTGTGATCTTTGAGAGAAGAGAAATAAACAAAGTGAGCTTTATGATTGCATCATCTTTCTGCCTAAAGGAATTTTCCGGACCATAAGACAGGGATGGAACCCAAGGAAAGCACGATGGTCTTCCTGGGTAAAAAAAAAAAAAGAGATTATTGTTCTGGGAGGCAAAGCCAACTGAACTCACAAAATGCCTCTGAGGAGAAAGGTGACTAGAAAAGGAGCATTAGAGTCTGCATATAGGTGACCTGAGTCTGTGACTGATTACTAAACTATGTATTTATAGGCTGGAACATGAGGTCAGGCTCAGAACTACTGGGGAGCTGTAAGCTGAAAAATTCTTAGAGCTCACCTGCAAATGGCAGATATTTGTGCTCCAATTAGAGAGGGAAGAATTGTTGAACATCTGGGACATTCAATATTAAGAAATAAAATAAAATGTTTTAATAGTAAAACTAAGCTAAATGTAGAATAAAGGATACTCTAGACCTGCCCTAATATGATTTATTTTTATTAGTACATACTATTTATACATATTTAAGGGGTATATGTGATACTTTGTTGCATGCAGATATGTGTGATGATCAAGTCAGGATATTTAGAATATCCATCACCATTAGCATGTATCATTTCTGTGTTGAAAACATTTCAAGTCCTTCTAGCTATTTTGAAATGAACAATACATTGTTGTTAACTATAATCACTCACTATAGTATCAAACCTTAGAACTTATTCCTTTTAGCTAACTGTAATTTTGTACCCATTAACCAACCTCTCTTAATTCCCCCCTCTCCCTACACACCCACAGCCTCTGTTAACTATTTTTCTACCCTCTACATCCATGAGATCAACATTTTTAGCTTCCACATATTTGCCTTTCTAATTTCACTTAGCACATTAACCTCCAATTCCATCCATGCTGCTACAAATGACAGAATTTTATTCTTTTTTAATAGCCAAATAATATTCCATTGCATAAATATACTACATTGTCTTTATCCAATCACCTATTTATGGACACTTGGGTTGATTTTGTATCTTGGCTATTGTGAACAGTGCTGCAATAAATATGGAGCTGTTTGTATCCCTTAGATATACTAATTTCCTTTCCTTGTATAAATACCCAGTAGTAGGATGGCTGGATTGTATGGTTGTTCTGATTTTAGTCTTTTGAGAAGTCTTCATTTGTTTTCCATAATGGCTATACTAATTTACATTTCCACTAATGGTGTATGAGCGTTGTTTTTCCTCTGCATCCTTGCCAGCAATTGTTATTTTTTTACTAATAGCCATTTTAACTGGGGTAAGATAATATTTCATTGTGATTTGATTTGTATTTCCTTGGTGATTAGTGATATTAAGCATTCAAATGAATACTCAATGCACTGTTGTTGGCCATGTGTATTTTTTTTTTTTTTTTTTGAGAGATCTCTATTTAGATCCTTTGCCCACTTTTTAATGGGATTGTTTGGTGTTTTTTTGTTTGTTTTGTTTGCTGTTGAATTGAGTGTTTTTGTATATTCTAGATATTACTCCCTTGTCACATGACTATTTTGCAAATATTTTCTCCATTCCATTGGTTGTCTTTTTACTCCTGATTAGTTCCTGTGCTGTGCAGAAGCTTTTTAGTTTAATATAATCCCATTTGTCTATTTTTGGTTTTGTTGCCTGTGCTTCTAGGGTGTTAGCCATAAAATATTTTCCTAGACCAGTGGCCTGGAGTGTTTCCCCTTTATATTCTTCCAATAGTTTTATATTTTCAGCCCTTATGTTTAAGTATTTAATCCAATTTGAGTTGATTTATGTATATGCTGAGAGGCAGGTGTTTAATTTCATTCTTCTGCATATGGATATCTAATTTTCCCAGCACCATTTACTGAAGAGGGTATCTTTTCCCTAGTGTATATTCTTGGCACCTTTATCAAAAGTCATATGGCTATAAATACATGAGTTTCTTTCTGGGTCTCTATTCTTTTCCATTGACCTATGTTTTGGTCTGTTTTGGCACAAATACTGTGATGTTTTGTTGACTCTAACATTGTAATATATGTTAAAGTCAGGTAGTGTGGTTCCTCTGGCTTTGTTCATTTTGTTCAGGATCGCTTTGGCCATTTAGATTCTTCTTTGGTTCCATACATATTTTAGGACTGTTTTTTCTATTTCTGTGAAAAGTACTATTGGTATTTTGGTAGAGCTGGCAATATGAATCTGTTGATTGCTCTGGGTATTATGATCATTTTAACAATATTAGTTTTTCTAATCCAAGAGCATAGGATGTCTTTTCATTTGTTTATGTTCTCTCCAATTTCTTTCATCAGTGTTTTGTAATTTTTTTTTTCTGGAGGTTTTTCATATACTTGGTTAAATTTATTCCTAGTTTTTTTTTTTTTCTGGTAGCAATTGTAAATGGGATTGGTTTCTTGATTTCTTTTTCAGCTGGTTCATTATTAGTGTTTATAAAAATTACTGATATTTGCATGTTGATTTTGTATCCCATAACTACTGAATTTATTTGATTTTTGATGGAGTCTTGAGGTTTTTCTCAATATACAATAATGTTATCTGAAAAGAGGATCTATGTGACTTTCTGTTTTCTAATTTGAGTGGCCTTTTATTTTTTTCTGTTACCTGAGTACTGTGGCTAGGACTTTCATTACAAGGTTGAATAGAAGTGGTGAAAGTGGGCATCCTTGTCTAATTCTACTTCTTAGAGTAAAAGCTTTCAGATTTTCCCCATTCATTATGATATTAGCTATGGGTTTGCCACATACGGCCTTTTTTAGGTTGAGGTATATTCCTTCTATGCCTAGTTTGTTGAGCATTTTTATCATGAAGGAATGTTGAATTTTATCAAATGCTGTTTTTTAATCTATTGAGGCAATCATATGGTTTTTATCCTTCATTCTATTGATACGATGTATCACATTAATTGATTTGTACATGTTGAATCATCCTTGCATCCCTGAAATAAGTTTCACTTGATCATGGTGTTTTGGCTTTTTCTGATTTGTTATTGAATTTGGCTTGCTAGTACTTATTGAGGATTTTTACATATGTGTTCATCAGGGATATTGGCCTGTAGTTTTCTTTTTTGTAATTGTAACTTTGCCTGGTTTTGGTTTCAAAGTAATCGTAGGTTTGTAGAATGAGTTAGGAAGAATTCCATTCTCTTCAATTTTTTTGAATACTTTAAGAAAAATTGGTGTTAGTTCTTCCTTATAAGTTTGGTAAAATTTGGCCTTTTCTTTTTTGGTAGACTGTTTCTACTATGTCAATATTATTACTCATTATTGACCTGTACAGGTTTTCTGTTTCTTCATGGTTCAATATGGTAGGATGTATGTGTCCAGGAATTTATTCATTTTCTGTAGGTTTTCCAGCTTATTAGCATATAGTTGTTCACAGTAGTCCGTGATGGTTTTTTTGTATTTCTGTGGTGTCAGTTGTAATGTCTCCTTTTCCGTTTTTGATTTTGTCTGAATGTTCTCTTCTTGTCTTGGTTAGTCTAGCTAGCAGTTTGTCAATTTTATTTATCTTTTCAAAAAATCAACTTTTTATTTTGTTGATCCTTCGTATTTGTTTTTGGTCTTTACTTTGTTTGGTTTTGCTCTGATCTTTGTTATTTCTTTTCTTTTAATAATTTTGGGTGTTTTCCTCTTGCTTTCTTATTTCCTTGAGGTGCATCTTGAGATTATTTATTTGAACTCTTTCTACTTTTTTGATATAGATGTTTATTGTTTTAAACCTCCCTCTTAGCACTGCTTTTGCTGTATCCCATAGGTTTTGGTTTACTGTGTTTCCTTTTTCATTTGTTTCAAAAACTTTTTTTTTTTCATTCTTAATTTCCTCACTGACTCAATGGTCATTCAAGAGCATGTTGTTTAATTTCCATATATTTGCACAGTTTCCAGTGTTTTTATTGTTATTGATTTCTAGTTTTATTCTATTGTGGTCTGAAAAGATTCTGGATATCATTTTGATTTTTAAACATTTGTTGAGACTTGTTTTGTGGCTTAATATATCATTTATCCTAGAGAATATTCTGTGTGCTGATGAGAAAAATATGTATTCTGAAGTTGTTGTATAAAACGTTCTGAAAATGTCTGTTAGGCCCACTGGTCTAAACTGCAAATCAAATTCAGTCTTTCTTTGCTCATTTTCCATAAAGATAACCTAACTATTGCTGACAGTGGAGTGTCAAAATCCGCAACTATCACCGTATCGAGTTTATATCTCCCTTTACACATAATAATGTCTGCTTTACATATCTGGGTGTTCTGATGCTGGGTGCATATATATTTAGAATTGTTATATCCTCTTGTTGAATTGATGCCTTTATCATTATATAATGACCTATTTGGTCTCTTTTTACTATTTTTGACTTAAAGTTACTTTTTAAAGATGTAAGTATAGCTACTCCTGTGAGCTTTATTTCCATTTGCATGTATTTGTTTTTATTCCTTTACTTTCCTCCTATATGTGTCTTTGCAGGTGAAGTGAGTTTCTTCTTGGCAGCATATAACTGGGCCATGTTTTCTTATTCATTCAGACAGTTTATATCTTTTAGGTGAAAAATTTAATCTGTTGACATTCAAGTTCATTATTTATATGAAAGGACTTACTCCTGACATTTCATTAATTGTTTTCTGTTTGTGTGTGTGTGTGTGTGTATTCCATATTCTTTTCTTTCTTATTGTTTGATTTCTTGGGTTTTTTTTTGTTTCTTTTTTTGTTTGTTTTTTTTTTGTTGTTGTTGTTGTTTGTTTGTTTTTGTCTGTAGTGGGGACATTTGAGTCCTTTCTTTTTCTCATTTGTGTGTTTACTCTACCAGTTAGTTTCATACTTTCATGTATTTTCATGATGGTAGACATAGTCCTTTCACTTCTAGGTGTAGAACTCCCTTAAGCATTTCATATAGGTCTAGTTTAGTGGTGATGAATTCCTTCTGTTTTTACTTGCCTGAGAAAGTTTTTATTTCTCCATCTTTATGAAGTACAACTTTGCTGGGTATAGTATTATTGAATGACAGTTGTTTCCTTTTAGCACTTTGAGTATATCATCATATTATCTCCCAGCCTGTAAAGTTTCTCCTGAGAAATTCACTTTTACTCTAATGGGAGTTTCTGTATATGTGACTAGGTATATTGCTCACCTTTTTTTTTTTTTTTTAGAAATTTCTCTTGGTCTTTGACTTTTGACAGTTAAACTGTAATGTGCCTAGGAGAAGACCTTTCTGGGTTGTATCCCTTTGGGGTTATCTGAGCTTCTAGTATCTGAATGTTTAAATCTCTTGCTAGACTTGGGAAGTTTTCGGGTATTATTTTGTTAAGTAGGTTTTCTGTGCCAGTACATTTCTCTTCACCTTCTGGTTAGTAGGTTCAAGCAAGCCTATTCTTGGGGCTCCAGATGGCTTATGTGGGTGCATGTAGTGACAGTGGTGGGTCAGGTATGAGGGCGAGTTCTTGAGCCCCTGAGCAGCATGTATGTTATGGATATTTATAGTATGGTGGCTGGACGTTCCTTGGGCTTCCAGGTGGTACTTGCTCATGTTAGTGGTGGCAGTGTGGCACAAGTGGACCAGTCCCCAGGCCTCCATGTAGCATGTGTATATGGATGTCAGCAGCGTTGGTTGTGGCATGCTGCTCAGGTTCATCCTCAGATCCCTGGGAGAACTGCCTATAATCCAGTGTTGGTGGATTGGGCAGAGTAATCTCCAGGCCTCCCAATGGCATGCTTGGGCAACAGCAGCAGGTTTTTCTGGACCTGTTGTTAGGCCTTCTGGGGGTGTGCATGTGCCACTGGGGTGACTGATGAGGTGGGCAATCCCCAGGCCTCCAGATGGTGAGCCCAAGAACTGGGAGAGGGTGGTCCCAGGTAGGCAAGAACCTATTCCCAGGTTCCCCAAATGGTGTATATAGGCATCTCTGTTAGGCAGGGCACAGCAAGCTCCAGACACATTAGGTGCCAACTGTGGCAGGCATTCTGACGCTGTAATTAGAATGCATAAATAGAAGATGAGAAAAATGGATAAATAGAAGATGAGAAAAATAGAAGAGATGAGACAAACTCCATCATATCAGTACTTGCATGGTGGTGTGTGTATTTGCCTGGGGAGACTGACAGGAAAGGACAATCCATGGGATTCTTGTGGCATGCACAGGCACTGGGGAGGGTAGTGCCAGACCAGAAAGGCCTGTCTTCAGGCCCTCTGGTGGTGCACAAAGTTGCAGTCTATGGTAAACTGTGAAGGCCAGTCCCAGGCTCTGTACAGTTTGCTTGGGTGGCAGCAATGGAAAATCCTGTCCTCAGGGTGCATGCAAGTGCATAACAGCGCTTGTGCTGATGGGGTCAGAGTTACTGTTAATGACAGTGGCTCCAGACAGCTGAGTTTCAGGCTCTGGGCAGTGCATGCTTTGGTTTTTTTGTTTCAGAGGCAGCCTCCCCAGTGTGCTGCACGGCCTGTTTACTGGGGTGCAGGGCACTGTGTATGCTAGAGTCATGAAGAACCTACCACTTAACTTGATCGAACTGGTGTCATGCCACTGCAACCCTCTTAGTGACCATGGTGGGTTGTCAATGAAGCTCCTGAAATATGAAGATGTGGTGACTGTTGTGATCCAGCACAGGATGCAGTCTAGTTGGGGCTGAGCTCTCAAAGTGGTGCCTGCTGAAGCTACTTTGGACTTGGCGGGTGTGTAGGACCCAGGCAGAGTAAGATCTTTCTCTGGAGCAATGCCATTGAGTGGATTCTAGGAAGCTCTCTATGCCAGTCTCAGAGCCTGCAAATGGTCAAAGGACTCTCCTGTGTCTAGGATTACAAGAGTCCACGGCAAAAATGTGGACTGCTGGCAGTCTCTCACTTACATTTTCCCCAAACTGGGGAGCCTCTCTAGGTTTCCAGCTGATCCTAGCCAGGTCAGACTGTCCACCTTACCTCTCTCTCCTTTGGTGTTTCAGGTGTTTCCTATAAATTCTCTGCTGAATTCCAGCCTTCTCTCTTAAATTTTCTATTCAAAGTGTGATTATATACTTGCTGTTTTAGTTCTTCTTTGTGGAGGAGTTGAATGTCCGGTGCCTCTAGTCATCCATCTTGAAAGACTTCCCTAATATTACTTAAAACTAAGTTTTGAAGCAACCAAGCTCATCTGCAAGTTACTTAACAGCCAATCAAAACCAAGTTCAACACTCTTTAAAGGCAGACAACAAACTTAAATCAGCAACATAACGTTTGCAATGGGAGGGGGAATAGAAACATAAAACTGTAAAGTTTTTACTTTTTTATGTGATATGGCACAATATTACTTGAAGATTGATTGCAATATATTAAAGATGAATATAGTAAACCCTTGAGCAACTGTTATAAAAAAGCCAAATGCAATGAGCCAAACAAAAATTATTTTGCAAACTAAAATACATTCGATTTAAACCAAGGCAGGAATAGAGAAAAAAATGGATAAATAGATGAGAAAAATAGAAAAGATGAGACAAACTCCATCATGTCAGTGCTTGCATTAATTAAATATAATCTAAATGTTCCAGTTAAGAGGCAGAGATTATGGAATATTTTATATATACTGGCCCAAATATATACAGTCTATTGAAAGATTTTACAATATATGAAATCATAATATATAAATATATGTTTTATTGTATATACATCATACAAATGTTAAAAGTAAAAGGATGAGAAAGATATGCCATGCAAACATGTTACATGATAACTCTGAAATGGTTATATTAATATCTTACAAAGTAGACTTAATAACAAGAAATATCTGGGATAAATAGGGATTATTTAATAATAATAAAAAAGCCAATCCATCAAGAAGGCATAAAAATTTAAAATATGTTTGCACCCAGTAACACAGCTTCAACATGGCTGCTTCAAGTATTGACAGCACTGAAAAAAGGAATAAACAAATCCACAATTATAGTTAAGATTCCAGTAATTGACAGAAAATGTACACAGCAGGCTGGGCGCAGTGGCTCACGCCTGTAATCCCAGCACTTTGGGAGCCAGGCGGGCAGATCATGAGGTCAGGAGATCGAGACCATTCTGGCTAACATGGTGAAACTCCATCTCTACTAAAAATACAAAATATTAGCCAGGTATGGTGGTGGGCGCCTGTAGTCCCAGCTACTCGGGAGGCTGAGACAGGAGAATGGTGTGAACCTGGGAGGCAGAGCTTGCAGTAAGCCGAGATCATGCCACTGCACTCCAGCCTAGGCAACAGAGTGAGACTCTGTCTCCAAAAAAAAAAAAAAAAAAAAAAAGAAAATGTACATAGCAAATCAGCAAGTATAC
This sequence comes from Papio anubis, assembly GCF_008728515.1. Taxonomy (NCBI): domain Eukaryota; kingdom Metazoa; phylum Chordata; class Mammalia; order Primates; family Cercopithecidae; genus Papio; species Papio anubis. The sequence continues at coordinate 89,195,005 of NC_044979.1, read as the reverse complement.
AAAACACTTGAAAATAGTATCAACTAACTTGAACTACCTGGTGATTGTAACATATAGTAAGCAGAATATATACATTCTTTTCAAGAACATATGAAACATTCACAAATATATACGTAACTCTTGGCCATAAAGAGTCTCAAAAATGTAAAAGGAATGAAATCATACAGATTATCTGTGGTTAACTCTTACCACAATGAAATTCTTACCACAATGAAATTAAATTGAAAATGGCTGGCCAATAGTTACTTTATAAATACTCAAATATTTAAAAATTAAATAACCCTCTTCTAAATAACCACAGTTAAAGAAGTCACAAATTAGAAAATATTACAAATAGACATGAAAACACAACATATTAAAATTTGTGAGATGTCACTAAAGCACTGCTTACATGGAAATTTAAAATTTAAATGCTTATTTTAGTAAAAAAACAAGGTCTAAAATACATGATCAAGGCTTCTACTAAACAAGATAGATGAAGAAAAGTAAACTAAACCCAAATTAAGTACAAGAAAGAAAATAGAAATAAGACAAATATTAACAATATGACCATCAATGAACTAAAAGGCATATGATGTTTCTAATTTCTAGCATTTCTTGTTCTTTCTTAGAGTTTCCTTCTTCTTAGTGGCATTACCCATAAGTCCTGGAAAGCTGTCTACTTTCCCAGTAGAGACCTTACATATTAGAGTATTTTTAAACCTCTAATTCAAAATCTGTGCCATATCTGGATTGCATTCTGATGCTTGCTTTGTTTCTTCAGACTGTGGATTTTTAGCTTTTTAGTCTTTAGTTGTTTCACATGCTTTGTAATTACATTTGTTAAAAGCTGGACATGATGTATCCAGTAATAGGCCTTTAATGTAGAGCTTTATGTTAACTGTAGATGTAGATGACAGAGCATTCAAATTCCTCTAGTGTCTTCCCTGTTGACATTGTACTTCCCTGAGGACTCCTCCCCACAGAGAGCCTGTGCCTTGCAGCTTGTTCATCCATAGCCCACTATCTTGAAAACAGAGCCCTCTTGTGTGGTGGTAAAGTCTAGTGGGAAGCGGGAAGTCTTATGATTAAATATTAATCATTTATTGTGTCTGTGTTCCTGAGCTATGACTTCACGAGTGTTTCTTAGCTATTTTCCCCCACCCTCTTAGGTGAAACAGGAAGTCTAAAGGGGCCTAGGGCAGAAGAAATGTCATTCACTCAGTGGGATAATGCCCTAATAAAGTCTTTCATGTTAAAAGTAAAAGGATGGGAAAGATATACCATGCAAACGTGTTACATGATAACTCTGAAATGATTATATTAATATCTTACAAGGCAGACTTTATAACAAGAAATATTGAGGATAAATAGGGATTATTTAATAATAATAAAAAAGCCAATCCATCAAGAAGGCATAAAAATTTAAAATATGTTTGCACCCAGTAACACAGCTTCAACATGGCTGCTTCAAGTATTGACAGAACTGAACAGAGGAATAAACAAATCCGCAATTATAGGTAAGATTCCAGTAATTGATAGAAAGGAATAGGGAGATAATTGATAGAAGAAAGTAGGGAGAGTAGGCCTTTGTTATGGAGAACATTCTAAGTCATTTCAAAATGATAACTCTTCATTTACCCTGCCAGAGCCACAACGGTACCTTTCTCTACTCTTCTCCATAAGAACTTGGTGGGGTGCCTGGGGACAAACATACAGAAATGCAGAGACCCGCTAAGACGGAAGCCCCTAATGGATTCCCACTCTCACATTAGTCTAAATTCAGCCTCCAACAATGTATCAAAATTGTAATTTAATTGTTCCTGCCCATTTATGGCTCCAATGGCTTCTGCTTCCAATACGTAGATCTCAGCAGTGAACTTCTAAATTCTCTTGTCTCCAGATTCAGTGTGGTCATGGTCATTTGCTCTTAGAGCTTACCTTTCCAATGGGCCCAAGAAAGTCATTGACTTTCGGTTCATTCAGCTTATTGTTTCCTGTTTTAAGGATGAAAATAATGACATCCAATCTCTTTGCATATTGGAGATAAATTCAGAGTCCCGTCCATTGAGTTTTTACATTTCTGTTATTATAATCTTTAGTTCTAAGACATCTCTTTGGTTCTTTTTCATATCTTCTATTTCTTCTTTGAGACTTCCTATATTTCATTTGTTCTAAGTGTGTTTGTAATTGCTCATTGAAGTATTTTTATGTTGGCAGCTATAAAATTCTGGTCAGATAATTCCAACACTATCATCTTGTTGACATCTCCTGATTGTCTTTTCTTATCAGTTTGAGCTGTGACCGATTCTTTGCATGACAAGTGAGTTTTTCATTGAAATCTGGATATTTTGTGTATTATGTTACAGAATTTTGGATCATATTTAAATCTTCCATTTCAACAAGCTTCCTCTGACTCCACTCCATTGAGTGCCGGAAGGTGCCACATCATTACTGCCAAATTATAGTGAAAGTCCAGGTTTTTCACTTGGTCTCTATTGACATTAGGAGTCGGGAGTAGGGGACACCCATAGGTCTTTGCTGACACTATTTTGGCTACTTCTTGGGTCCTGATGTTACTAGCTTGCCTAGCTTCTTTCTATCTTTTATGTTTGTTTTTTATATGACATACAGGCTTTTGAATGTATGCCATTTTTCCCAAAAATCAATGATGCTACACACACAAAGAAGGCATAAAATGATTATTACTCATGTAATGAAACTTTTTGAGGACAGCTGTGGAAGAGGGCTTGAGAAAACAAGGGAAGATGATGGACTTTCAGCTTTATGGCAGTTGGGAGTGGGGCTGAGGGAAGAATTCCTGCCTGTGAGCCCAGGCTTGTACAGGTTGAAATTCCCACTGGCACCAAACGAGGGAGCAGCTAAGCTTTCTCAGCAGCATCCCTATACAATGGAGCAAGAGGGGTAGGAGGCGGAGTGAGACTTAAAAACTGTCAAAAATTAAACATTAAAGTGGAGTCCAGACTCTTCATTACACAACCCAAATGTCTATCACGGTGACTATATAAAGCAATTCTGACATATGTATACAATGGAGTAGTATTCAAAAATAAAAATTAGTGGACTGCTCACATATGGAAAAACATGGGTAAATCTCAACAAGATTTTTTGACAAAAGAAGTCAGACAGAAAACAAAACATCCTATGTGATACTATTTGCATGAAATTCTAGAATGGGTAGAACTAATCTAAATTGACAAAAGAAGTGTAGCTTTGTTTACTTGGGCTTGGGGAAGAGGTTATTAACTTCAAAGGGACAAGAGGGAACTTTTTGGGATGATGGAAATATTCTATATCTTGATTGTAATGTTGATTATATGTTTGAATATTTCCCCAAACATGTGGAACCTGACACTTGACATAGCTAGAAATTTTTATATGTAAATTATACATTAGTAAAGTTGAACAGAAAAAGAGGAACCTTACAAATGAAGAAATAAAAATGAAGTATAGACATGTGAAAATGTTTAGCCTTGCAAATCATACTAGCAATTAATTTGTATTTTGATTAAATTTTAAAAACTGGTATAGATCAAAGTGATTCAGTTTAAATTCTGATAACCACTTATTAGCTAATAGATTAATTTGGGAAAGTTACTTGATGTCTCTGTGTCTTTTTTCCTACTTCAGTAAATGGGACAAATATTAGTTAATACCTCAAGAGTTATTTTGAGTACTAAATGAGTAAATATACCGTAGTGCTTAGAACTGGGCCTGGGAAAAAATAAGCCAATGTTAAATATTAGCTTTACTATGTTTTTACAAGCCTCTAGGGAAATGGATACTTTCATGCACAGTTGCTAGAAATGTACATTATTGCATTTTTTTGAGGTCACTTCATATAAAATCTCTTTAAAATATGCATTAATTTGGCCAACATTTCCATCCCTGGGAATACATACTACACAATTAATTGCGTGCAACTGCAAATTTTCTTCAAGGATATATAATCACATCATTGTTTATAGAAAGAATAAAAGGAAGTAGCACAAATACCCACATTTCCAAATATAGAGAATTAATTTATGGTGTAGTCATATATAATTATCTTGAATTTCCCTAAAACATGTACCAACATACAACAACACTATAAATTAGTGTAGAAAAAATTTCAGTTTAATAATTAATGATAAATCAATGCAAAAACATTGTGTACGTAACAGCGAGGAAAAAGTAAAATGCTGAAATAACCTATGTAAAAAATTTTAGTACAAAAAGGGAGAGTTTATACAGAAAAAAATAGAATCATATCTAGCTGTAATTTGCTACCTTTATGGTCATCAATAATTCACATAACTTTTTAGAGCTTCAATATTTCTCAGGGTTAAAATAGGGATAAGTATACAACAATATATATGTATAAATTTCTTAGATTTTGTGAATACATTGAGGTGTCACATATTAATAAAACATGTTAAGTGATGAAAAAATGGTGGTTATTATTATTCAAATCAATTTAATAAGACATGTGAGTAGATTAACATGCCATTTTTGGGGGATGGTAAAACTAAATATTATAAAGATGCACAGCCTAGCAAAAATTTAAGAAGCATCACAAAAATCCATTTGTAACTCTAATAAGATATTTACTGAAATGCTTGCTATATTCATTTGGCAAAACAAACAGTAAACATATCTAAGAACATTTTAAAAAAGGGACAAAAGGATGAGTCTTAAAAAGTATTTTAAAGCTACAATAATTAAAGAAATGTAGCCACGAAGAAATCATAGCCAAGTCAGTAAAATGGGAAATTACAATGAAAATTTATTTTTATCTACTCATACTGATTTTGATCTAAATATGGATATAAGAATTATATATAGTATAAAAGTAAAATAAAAAATCAATGGTAAATAGATTTCTCAATATTTTATATCAGAAAAATGAATAAATATTTGAAAAAATTAGGTCTTCACCTCACACCATAACCACAAAATACCAAGAAAATACTTAAATGTTAGAAAGAAAAAAACAGAACATGAATATCTATCTGATCTCTAAAAACTTTTTAATTTAAATAAATGCAAGTAATCACAAAATAAAATATCAACAGATATAAGTACCTAAAAGTGTCCGTGCCTAAAACACAGAAATCTTAAGTGAAATTAAGAGGCAAAAAAATGGAAAAATATCTGCAACAAATAGGACAGTCTTGATATTCTTAATGATACCCCGTCTCAAAAAAAAAAAAAAAAAATCATTTTTATCCGGGTGCAGTGTCTCATGCCTGTATTCCCAGTATGTTGGTAGGCTAAGGTGGGTGGATCATTCAAGCTCAAGAGTTTGAGATCAGCCTGGCCAACATGGTGAAACCCTGTCCCTACTAAAAAATACAAAAATTGACTGGGAGGCTGAGGCAGGAGAATCTCTTGAAGGCAGGAGAATCGCTTGAACCCAGGAGGTGTAGGCTGCAGTGAGCCAAGATCTCGCCACTGCACTCCAGCCTGGGTGACAGAGCAAGACTCTGTCTCAGAAAAAAAAAAAAAAAAAATCACTTAAAATTATTTTTAAAACTTTTATAACGTTTCATTTTTCTTAAATTTTAACTAAAGGATTTTGTGATTTTATAAGAAAAAATAATTTTACAAACAATAAATGGCAAGATTTATTCATGAAAACTGGGTGATTTTGTGGAGGTGACAAAATTTAAACTTATTCTTGACTTGAATGGTTAAACTTCTAAGTAAGGAGTCTTAGTTAAGTAGAGCCATTCATCAAAGTTTCTTACTCTGTGAATGTAAGTATTTTTAAACACATGTAAATAGAAAGAAAAGGGAATCAGGGATAGTGGATGTAAACAACGGGATAGTAGATGTAAAGCAAAAGTAAGCAAAGGCATAATAGATGTAAGCCATGAATTGTTGATAAATACAATTGCTATTGAAAATAATTTGGCCTCATTTGTAATTAAATGAAATTCAAATTTTTAAAAAATTCCAATCTTGTATTACATTAGCAAATCTATCCTGGTTCCTGTATCGTAGTGACAGGTAAGTCAATGATGTTCACTCATTCCCTTTTGTGCCAATAATGATAGTTACTAGACTCTTTCCTGAGCAAATGTAAATAAAAATGTATGTGTCAAGATATTTGGAATAGAATTAATTATCAGATACAGAGTGTAATTATCCTTAATGTCTTATATTAGAAAATAAATTGCAGCATTCATCCTTATGTTGAAATGTTGTCTAGCAATTAAATTATTTTTTAGAAAGAATTGTTAATGACAATGAAAATAGGAGTGAAAAAACCAAGATGTGAAATTATTGGCTATGTATTCTTAACTATGAATCATTAAGGCATTCACAGACAAAAGCCTAAAAAGAAATATGGGTATGATTATGAATATTATATTCTTCATGATTTTTTGTATTATTCCAAATGTATTACTCTGCATTCCAATACAAGTTATTTTTATATGAATTGTTTTATAGCAATACAAAACATGCTCTGTATAAAATTATTTTGCTATGATCATCAAATTTAGAGTTGGTATATTATAAAAATATTTTTAAAGATTTGTGTAAGTAAATTGCTTTGTTTTGGGCTTGTAAAAGAATGAATTTCATGAATGTATTAACTACTTGGTTAGTTGAAGAATTCCAACAATTCCTCATCTTACTTTTAAAAACTGTGGTTTGTACTTAGACATGCTTATCATTAAAAGCAAAATTCCTGTTTTACTATTTTCTCCTACAGTGGAGAACACAATGTGAAGGAGATAGAAATCTCTAGAATTACCTTTTCAAAATGACAGAATTTATTGTTTAAAAAAATGTTATTTTTTAAAACACTTCATTGGGTGGATACTGTTTAAATGCTGATTCATTGCCTACTATCAATTGCTGACATTACTTTTTTTGGTCATTTAAAAATTTGTTTTAATTAATAAACCAAAATATTAAACAGTTTTATCACTGTATAGTCAGTCTGGAAGGCAGTTTTGTTTAGTTTTTATGTTGTATCATGGATTTTCAGTATGTTGGGAGAGTTCTCTAAAATGCCATTACCCAGAATGATTTTAAATAATATTCAATTTAAAATTGAATATTATTCTGATGAAAACATTCAGAATAAATGACAGAAAGGTCTTAAAACATATGCTTTTCTTATAAATTCTTATAACACCATCTTTAAATACCATTTTAAAATAAAGGCAATATAAAAAAGTAATTCTTAAAAAAATAAAATAAAGAGTTTGAACGATATCATGTTAGAGTTTCAGGTGGTGAGTCCTGTTTTCTTTGAGCCACTGCTGCTCCAGAGGCCTATAAATATTATTGGTTATACAAGTGGAGTATCCCTAATCCAAAACTCCAAAATTCGAAGTACTCAAAAATTTGAAACTTCTTGAGAACCAACATGATGCTCAAAGGAAACTGTCATTGGAGCATCACAATTTCCAGATACTTGGATTAAGGGTGTTCAACTGGTAAGTATAATACAAATATTTCAAAATTTGAAAACCGACATTGAAATCGGAAACACTTCTGGTCCCAAGCATTTCAGATAAGGAATTCTCAACCTTTATGTAAAACAGTGTTAATTATGAATTCACATACTTTTCTCATATTTATTAGGGATAGTAGATGTTTTCTACAGGCATGTCAATTCACGTACTACTTAAATCACCCTAAAGGATCCCTATCATATTCCTTAATATTTTATCTACATAGATCTCTTCTCTATTTTAGGATTAATTAGATTTTAGTTATATGTTTCACATATTTACCCAAACAAGAAATGCTCCCTGAGGAAAAATATTGCCATAATCTTCTTCCTAGAAAGCAGAGAAGTTTCCAGTCAAAGATACGAAACTAGAAATTAGAAACAAGAAATCTAGACCAATAATAACTGTATTCACATATCATTCATCATTTGCCTGTCACTGTGTTAACTGGTTTATATACATTTATTTGTTTAATCTTAAAATCAATTCTGTGAGATAGAAAATTGAGAAAATGGATGCCCACAGAGGTTATGAAACTGGCTTAAGGTTATGTGGCCAATAAATGAAACATCTTAGCCTGGAACCCAACTCTGGCTTCAGAGCCCACACTGTTAATCACTATTCTGTATGATTAACAGAGTCTGAAGTCAGCTGCATCTAGAAACTACCCAGTGCCTTGATTATTTTATCAGGGAAGTTGGACCTATCACAAACACAATTATTTTTTCATTCAGTAAGTATATTAGCGTTATATTCTGGTTGGTAAATAGGATCCCTGTATTAAAATTTCAGAACACACACAGTTCCCATGCTGAAGAGCAAGTATTCATCATGTAGAAGACATTTGAAAGTAGCCTGTTTCACTATCTATATAATAGTGGAATTAAGTGGGATGGTTACAAATACATATGTGGCAGTCACATTAGGGACCGGTAGAAGTCATGTGGTTGGTAGAAAGCCAACGTGCTTGGTAGAATGAGGTGGTAGAAAAATGATGGCCTGTGGGATACAAATCACAGCTCTTCTTCACTTACATTGCAAGCTTGTGCAAGGTCCTCCCAATAACCTTTAGTTTTCCCATGTGCAACATGCTCTCATAAGGTTTATTTGGGAGAGTTTTCATGAGGATTAGTGACACTAGTTTGAAAGTATCCAATCCAGCCTCTAACGTGCAATAAATTTTGGCTATTATTACTGTGTATACTGTGAGTAATAGGTACAACTTACAGACTAAAGAGGGCTTTCTTCTGCTCTGTATGGGACTTCTAACATCAAGAGAAGGCATGCATTATATAAGATAAGATAAGGAGATACAAATGCAAATGCTGGTCTACTTGTAAACAGTGAAGATATATATCTTAAATGCATTTTCTCAGTATGGAAGGGTGTGTTGAAATTGTGTACGTAAAAAATGACAGCATTCATTTTATCATTCATTCCATATGCGGTTATCCAGAGCCTATTCTATTCTAGGTGGTAAAGACAGACTCAATCTATTCATTGGTGAGAATGTAAATTAGTACAACCACTATGGAGAACAGTTTGGTGGTCCCTCAAAAAACTAAAAATAGAGCTACCATATGATCCAGCAAACCCACTGCTGGGTACATATCTAAAAGAAAGGAAATCAGTATAGTGAAGAGATATCTTCACTCCTATGTTTGTTGCAGCACTGTTCACAATAGCCAAGACTTGGAAGCAACCTAAATGTCCATCAGTAGATGAATGGATACAGAAAATGTGGTACTTATATACAATGGAGTACTATTCAACCATAAAAAAGAAAAAGATCCTGTAATTTGCAATAACATGGATGGAACTGGAGGTCATTATGTTTAGTGAAATAAGCCAGGCACAGAAAGACAAACATCATATGCTCTCACTTATTTGTGGAATCTAAGATTCAAACAGTTGAACTCATGGAGATAGAGAATAGAAGGATGGTTACCAGCAGTTGGAAAGGATAGTGGAGGAGTCAGAGGGAGGTGGGGATGGTTAACGAGTACACAAAACAATAGAAAGAATGAATAATACCTGTTATTTGATAGCATAACAGGAGGACTATAGTCAATAATAATTTATTTGTATATTTTAAAATAACTAAAAGGGTATAACTGAGTGGTTTGTAACACAAAGTATAAATGTTTGAGGGGATGAATACCCCATTATCCATGACGTGATTATTACTCATTGCATACCTGTAGCAAAATAGCTCATGTACCCCGTAAATATATACCCCTATTGTGTACCTACAAAAATTAAAAAAAAAAAAAAGTATGATCCATGAATGGACTGCCCAACTAAATTACTGATCTTTGATTAGAAGGAACTTGCTCTAGATGTAAACCAAATATGTTACTAAGGACACAGTTGAATTCAGTAACAACTTTCTTGATGAAGGAAGCTGTTTGTTGATTTACACTCTGGTGCAAGCTTCTAGTAGTGGATCAGCACTTAGATTGGGATACCAATTAGCCAGTTTCTACTACACCAAATGTATAATTCAGATAGATCTATATTGTTAAGCAGGTGTATTGTGCACTGGTTATCAACTTGTCTCAGTTCAGTGAGAATGAACACTCTCACACACAAGTTACATGAAGCAGATTTATTACTTATAGATAGGCAGCAAGGGATGACAAACTCCCAGGATTCATTGTGCTGCAGTTGCCCAAGGCTCAGGAAAGCTGCCTGGGATACATGGAATCTCTACTGCATGTGCTGCACTTGCCCTACAGCTAAGGGACCTCAAAAAGCAGCCTGCCCTTAGTTTTATATCTCAGGGGGTCACATGATTTCCTGGGCTAAAGCATTTGAGGGACAAGTATTCATCATGTAGAAGACATTTGAAAGTAGCCTGTTTCACTATTTAATAGTGGAATTAAGTGGGATGGTTACAAATAACATATGTGGCAGTCACATTAGGGATCAGTGGAAGTCATGTGCTTGGTAGAAAGCCATGTTTCTGCTGGGCAGGGCAGGGGAGACTGCAGCAGAGCCTAGGCTATTCCAGCCAGTCCCTCCCTGTCACAGAGTGTTGCATTCCCAGCACATTCTACAGAACTTTAAAAGAAAAGTGCAGGGGATGGGGAATTTAATCAATCCCAGGCCACCCAGAAAACTGTCCTGCATATGTGTGTGAGTGATGACTGTTTGGATTTTAAATATCTTTAAGGAGTTATCAATATTAAAATGTGAGTTACTTAGGCTGGGTGCGGTGGCTCACACGTGTAATTCCAGCACTTTGGGAGGCCAAGGCGGGCAGATTGCTTGAAGTAAGGAGTTTGAGACCAGTCTGGCCAACATGACGAAGCCCTGTTTCTACTAAAAACACAAAAATTAGCCGGGTATGGAGGCATGTTCCCGTAGTCCCAGCTACTCAGGAGGCTGAGACACGAGAATTGCTTGGATTGGGAGGCAGAAGTTGCAGTGAGCTGAGATCAAGCCACTGCACTGTAGCCTGGGCAACAGAGCAAGACTCTGTCTCAAAAAAACAAAAAACAAAAACAAAAAAAGTAAGTTACTTAAAAAAATTGCAAGAAATGAGGTTCTATAATGTTCTTTGAAAATACTTGTATGAATGTATTAATACATCGGGAATGAATAAATGATAATATAGGTTAACTGTAATCATCTACATGGTAAGTTTTGAGAATCAAATTTTACTGTCTTTTTAAGATGTAAAAATTATATTGTACATACTCATGTAACCCAAATGAGTTTACTCAGTTAACTCATTATATCTAAAGAAATGAGATTTTTGACAGTAAAAGGGGCTACAAAATCATAACAGACTTGAAATGAGGAGTTCCGCATTCTAGACTTGGCTGTATAGCTAACCAACTATGTGTCATTGGATAAGGAGTGAGCATTATTAGGAAAGTGACTAGATTAAGGGTGTCAAATTAGTCTTCTTGCCTCAGTCCAACACAACTATTGGGAGAAGGATTCTGAAGCAGAATTTAGGCCCTTTGGTCAAGAATACCATCAACAAAAACAAATTTCTACTAAGGGTGAAAGATAAGAAAATAGCCACATAAGAAGTAAACATTTGCTCTATTTCAACTGTCTTATTTACCAGGTTCTTTATGTCTCTGAAATAAGTGTTCCTTTAGAAGTTGTAGACATAACTATCATAAAGTATACGAAAGGAAGGGTGTACAATAGGGTATGGATAATTAAACAGCAAAAACAAGAAAAGTGAGATGTTTAGAAAGTGACTTCATTTGTTTGAAGAGAACTTTCAAAACATAATTATGTCCATGTTTATTGTTAGCACAAAGCACATTACAAATGTAAATGTCTTTTGGATTACTCACCATTTTGTATTATCCACACCCTGTTTCTTTTTTTAATGTGGGGAATCAAGAGTTTTCTGGATGGCACATTGTATCATTATTGTGACCTATTCACAAAGAAATAGACTCACATGGTAATACGGAGATATAGTACTGTACACATCATTAACAAGGGTGATGCAATACATTTAAAGAGGGAAATGTGACCCCTACTATACAGGATAAAGCAAATGTAGTTGCAGATGGAATTAATGAAATAGGATTTAAGCTGTGTTTGCAGATGTTTGGCATTCCTCTTTAAAACATCTCATATGGAAAAACCAGTCTATTTTGATTAATCTAGCTTTGACATATGCAGTGAATTCTAATCTAGATTACAAAGCATTTACATTGGTCAAAGATATTCTGAACATTTAGAATGAAATGGATCTCTTGATCTATCTGGAATAATTTAAGGTATCATTTTTCTTTGTATTTATAAATGCTGCTGATTCAAAAGTCAGAAAGGTAGTATTCTAGTGCTAGCTCTGCCATTATGTGGGAAAATCATTTTCTTACTCAAGATTTTGGTTTCTTCTTCTGTAAAATAAGCTGGTTCAAACAGATGCTCTCTGATACTCAAGGTATCTTGTGTTTTAATCACAGAACACCAAGGGTTCCCTGGCTTGTTATTTACAGGTAGGAATCTTGAGAACCACATGAAGGCAGAAAGCTAGACCTGTGTGTCAATAATCTTCTACAAAACACCTAGCCATTGTTCCAGAAATCCCAGAGTCATCCTGTGTATTCTTTCCTCAAATGAAATTCATTTTCTTCTTAACATCTGTTGAGTTCACTCCATACCATACTTCAACTCTATTGCTGGGGTTTAATGAAATCTGGCATGAAACAAAAGAAGATCACTTATTTCCTTTCCTTCAGGGCTCCCCTGCACTTTTCCACCCTCCACAATCAGTTCTTTCTTATTCATTTTTATCTCAGTTCTTCATAATATGTGTCTGCCTTCCTTTTCTCCCTGAAACAATGCAAAACTAAAAGATTCATCCTTACCCATTCCTGCTCCCCGAACATTGGGATTTTAAAGTTAACTATGACAGAATTTTAAGGACTCAAAAGGCAGCTATTTCATGAATGACATAGTTCATTGATTTTCAGCCTTTCTTCTTTTCTAAAATGCCCCAGTGGGGATCCAACTCCCTTCATGGCCTCACGTGGATAGCTAGACTCTCTCTTGAAAACTAGGGGTTCTCAAACTCTGTGGTTTCAGTACCCCTTACACTCTTAGAAATGACTGAGCACACCAAAGATATTTTGCTTATCTGGATTGTATTATTGATATTTACTTTATTATAAATAAAAACTTGAAAAATATTTTTCTAAAAGAATATATTTTCTGACTAAGAAATATGAGAAAAGTGACATTGTGTTACAGTTTTGCAAATCTCTTGATTTCTGATTCTGCTTCAGCATTTAATCTTTTGCAACAGCTGTTTTGATTGTCATATGTAGCAAAATTTTGGCCTCACTAAAAAACGTTGTGGGACAAAGGAGTATTTTGCTAGCGTTTTTTAGGTAATCGTAAATATTATTCTTTGATATTACACCAAAACTCAGCAATAGTAGTTACTTAAAGATGAGTTTTGATGTGGAATTTGAAACCATATCAGTGCATTTTTTCCTGCTCTGTTACATGAAAATCTATTCATCTATATCATATGTTGAATAGAACTTTTCACCATGTATAACTTTGTAACATTGTACATTTATATTTGAAAATTATTGGTTTATTCAGTTACGTAGAACTTCCAAATCTTGACACATTTTATATAGTATCATAATTCCAAAATCATTAATATCACCAATATCTTCCAAAAAGTCTTAAGTATTGGGAAGCTTTCGAGCTCAGGGCAGTCGATGTAAGTTTTCCAAAAATTGAAATTTTTGTTAAAAGATTAAATTTTATCATTAGCAATCAACATTTTCAGTTATTGCTTTGGAGTAACAAGCTTATTTTGATCATTTTCAAGAAAATGTCTGCCAAATACCCATGTCTGAATAATCATAGTTTGGCAGTCATTCTTTCATGTAAAAAATAACACTCGCTCACCTTCCCTGTCTCTTCTTGAACCCCACATACTCGTCAGCAAGAAAGAGTGTTTTCTACACTTGTTATCTTAAACAAAGATTGGCACAACACACGGGCTCAATATGTTTTTGAATAAACACTCATTTCTTCAGCGTGAGCCAGTCAGTTATCCTTTTGCTAGGTGCTAAAGTATCGATTTCATCAAGTCAATTACCCTTCTATGTTAATCTACCTAAACGGATAAAGGAGTTTCTGAAGTATACATATTCATATACACACATTTACATATATTGCAAGCACCTATATCCATTTAGGTATATTAAACTTTGGCTCTTTCAGGCATACATATATTGTGCTTTTATACAACATTTATTTAAAGGGGGAAAATTGCTTAAAAAAAATTTTTTTAACAAGAATCTCTGTTTGCTAAAGTTCTAAAGATACCTCAAGCATGACCCTGATATAAATATTTATGTTCAGCATTACAGAAAAGTGTGCCTCCTATAATTTAAGTCACACAATTCCTATAAACTCTTAGGGTCTGTGTCATTTTTTTAAATCAGGAAAAAAATAGTAAAAAGAAATGATCACTTGAATAATGAGAAGCAACCTGAAGTAGTCTATTGCTTCCAAGTTGAGATAATTGATAAATAAAATAATTTGAGCCAATTTGTATTAGTTTTTCTTTTTAAATTTACAGAAAACTATTTTGACTTAGTTTCAAAAATATGCAAATATTATACTATTATTTTTTCTTGGCATTATTCTAGATACACCTATACAGGTAGAGCAAAACACAGAGCAAGCACTCAGCTGGAGAATTTGATCAATGCAGACAAGCAAATCATTTATTTTGTTTTGTTTTGTTTTTTCCTAAACAGAAGATTTGGATGCCCAATTTGGAAAATTGTCTCCACTCTCTTTACTTCATTCTGGTGTATGTACAAAGCACACACGTCTAATAGCAGTTATTGCTTTGGGATAAAAGAGTATAGAGTGATGGTGGTGGTAGTGGTGGTGGAGAGGATGTGTATATGTGTTTGTGAAGTTTGTCTCAAAGCCAACATAAAGCAGCATTTGCCTGGAAGGTTTGTAGATACATCCTAGAGTATCATTACATGCATCCAGAAAGGGGGGCTGGGATAAAGATTGCCAGCCTCAGTAAAACTTAAAAAACATTTTCTAGGTTAAGAATGTGCCTTTTAGGTCTTAGGTAAATGATACTTTTGACTCTATCTGTCTTATCTTTCTTAGAAAATGTAGTTTTAGTGGTGGCAGCTCTTAACCTACTTGTCATGTTTTTCTGATTTTACTTTCACCTACTGGAACTGAGTTGAATATGGGAAAATACAAACTGTTTATGCAAATAAATGAATCATCAGCTGGACTCGGTACTGATAAGTGAGTTTGGAAGAAGCATTCAAACTTATTTCCATTCATTCATCACAGGTATTTTTTTAAAAAAGGCTCAATGCTAACATCGTATTAACCCTTGTTATGAAACAAGGAACCCATAGCCACAAAGAGGCAGAAAATAGATTAAGGCTTGGAGCTTACTTGGATATATTATCATATTTATTTTATTTTTAAAATTGTAAATTGACAAATTATAGCTATATGTATTTATGGGTTACAAAATGATGTCAAGATTTATGAATACAATATAGAATTATATCAAGCTAATTAACATATCCATCATCTCACCTGGACTTTTATTTGTTATATAACCTCAGTCCAGTTGCTTGAATCTTTTGAGCTGCAGGTTCTCCATTTGTAAAATAGGAGCAGTAATATCTTGTGAAGATCAAAGGAGATATCATATGTTTACATAAGTAAAATGACCCATGACATAGCATAAACACTTGATAAATGCTCATTATTTTCCCTTATATTTTCCAAGATAATAATCCTAGTAAAAATAGTCCTAATTAAATTGATTGACCATTTTTAATTGGAATTTCAGGATAGCAGTGGGGCTAAAATACTAGGAAGTATTTCCAATATCTAGGAATTTAGACATGAGAAAAGTAACAGTATAATTTCTGAGTCTATAAGAAATTTACCTCTTTAATAGGAAAGCAACACCATTCAGCACTTTGGTTACTTTCTGATGTAGTAGAATTAGTCTCCTAATTAAGTCGCAGTTACTGTTATTATACATTATTATGTTTAAATGGAGTATCTGGAAGATGTCTCAATTAGACAGTCCTCCCAATTAACTGTGTCCTGTAGGTTAATATAAGTCACTTCCTTTCCCTTGGATAGTGCTGTTTGGAAAAAATACCAAAGGCCTACTCATTAAAAGGTCAAAATTATGCTTCTCAGTTAACACTCCATTAAGTCAAACTGGGAAACTTTGCCATGACTGCTGTGTTTTTTGTCAGTCTGGCTGCAAATCAATCAAGACATTACATTCTGAATTACAGTACGATGTACACTTTGAGGCAGAATAATGTACAGTGAGATCAATAAAGCTCTTCAAAGGAACCAAACTCTGGCACTTGTCAGAATAATTCACAATTTTATTATTATGCAGGTGTGATACAATTCATAAAATAATTTGTAATTAAGAAAACTCAGACAAGATGGAGAACAAGAACAAATGTTGAGATGACTTCCAGAGGCAAGAAAAAACACTTCACAGAAGAGTGATAAGTTTAAAAGAGTAACATTATCTGCTGTAAGAAGCATTTTGCACTATGACAATAAACATCAAGACACTGGAAAATATTTTCTTGTCCACAAAGTACAAGATTGTGAATATTTCTTAACTGCTACTACTGTGACAAATGTCTGCAGATAGTTAAGTTACTGGAAACCTGGAACTGGGTGTAGAATGTATACAATACTAATGTCTAGGCTAAAAATTTTGGGTAAGGCCAGTGTTTCACCTGACTTGGACTACCTGGAGCATGTTGCCTTATTCTACTTATAGTCTGGGAAGGAGTCACAGAAGGCAAATGCATCTTGCTCTTTCTGACTTAAGCTACACACAGCCTCCCATTTCTTTGGCTAAAAGAATTGAAAATTTTCAAAGACAAAGATTGATGAGAAAGATTTTAGAAGGTGAATCTTTGTATTTCCTTTTTTTCCTGGAAGTGACTGAGTTTTTTCAGGGCAAACACACAAGAAAATATAAAGGAAGAACTTTTCCCAAGAACATTATTAATGTAATCTTGTCAAATATTCTAGAAAATCACAGGATATTTTTATATTTTAAATATCAGTACATAGCCAGGAATGAAAAATATTACCAACAAATTTTTTTAGATACCATTCATTTATTATGGACTCATAACATTATGTTTTACTTTTTTTTTTTTTTTTCGAGACAGGGTCTCACTTTGTCACCCAGGCTGGAGTGCAGTGGCACGATCTCGGCCCACTGCAACCTCTGCCTCTTGTGTTCAAGCAATCCTTCTGCCTCAGCCCTGCAAGTAACTGGGCCCACAGGTGTATGCCACCGCGTCCTGCTAATTTTTGTACTTTTTGTAGAGACAGAGTTTCACCACATTGGCCAAGCTAGTCTCAAACTCGTGGGCTCAAAGTAATCTGCCCACTTTAGCCTCCCAAAGTGCTAGGATTACAGGCATGAGCCACCGTGCTGGGCCTAAAAGGAATGCACTAACATTACATGTGGCAACAGTATTTTTAATCTCCTCCTTATTTACCTCTCTGGAGCTCAGTCTTATTCCTTGACTTCATTTGTATGCATCCTTAATATGCTTGTGATAATACTTTATATAATCTATAATTTTCTTTTCTCCAAAAGTGGATGTCATTTTTCAGAGTTAAGAAATGTGAGAAAATCTTTGTTTCTTCATTGGGCAAACCTAACCTTTTCTAATTCACTAGATGATGATGATCTTTTACTGGCATGTGGTTTTTTTTGGTGAGTTCAGGATACACATATACACATAGTTGATTAGGAGACCCTAAATAAATAATAATATTTCAAGACTTGTCAATCAAACTGAACCAGTTTATTGGTGAATTGGAGATTCCAACAACTAAATAAGGCTGAAAGTTGGCGCTCAGTGTGAAGCATTATAGTGGGTGGCTACATTAGGAGCTTCAGATATGTAAAAATTGATACAAAACCTAAGTCCTCATCATCAAACTTAGAATGGCATTCTAAAAATTGTGCCCAGTGGCACCATCCATAGAGCCTAACATGATGGCAGGAATCAAATTGGAGCGCTGTCGTGGACAAGATGTGCCACTTAGACCTCACTTCATAGAAGGACATGTTCCCCTGTCTATCAGCAGGCAGCCTCCATCTGTCAGCTCCTTCAGGGTTTGCCTCAGCTACAGTGTACTGTCTGGCCAAGGATCACTATTTCCCAGGGCAGCCCACCTCCAGTGACTAGTCAAGATGGGATTAGAAAAGCTTGGCCATTTCAGCTGCATGCTGCATAACTCTAGCATAATTCTAATTCCAGATCTTGCTGTAAGGATGACAGAGGTTTTATAGGGCTTGAATCCAGACTTCCCCTTTGACCCTTTCTACTTCTTCCCTTTCCCTTCCATAGCTGTTAATCTCTAAAACCTTCACCACAGCCTCTGCTTTCAGAAAAGCTAATTGGCAGCAAGCACAATATAAATTTGTTGAATTTCTGGGCTTTCATATCTCTGTTTGCTCCTTTTTTTTGATTGTATTGTGTATAATGGCTTTCATTAGATACTACCTTAAGTGCCTGACAATATTTGTCCTCTTTAATTCAAGCTTGTTCAACCCATGACCCATGGGCTGCATATAGCTCAGAATGGCTTTGAATGTGGCCCAACATATTTCTTAAAAATTATGAGATTTTAGCATTTTTTTTAGTTCATGAGCTGTTGTTAGTGTTAGTATATTTTTTGTGTGGCCCAAGACAATTCTTCTTCCAATGTGGCCCAGCAAAGTCAAAATATTGGATACCTCTACTTTAAATCATGTAACAAATCCTGTGTTCTATGGCTAGATATTTTTTGGTTCTACAATGCTATTCTGACTATTACTGTGTAGTTGTCTAAGTCTTTTCTCAGGCCTGGAAGTACTTGTTTTATGAATCTGAGTGCTCCAATGTTAGGTGCATATATATTTAGGATAGTTAAGCTTTCTTGTTGAATTAAACCCCTTTATCATTAAGTAATGCCCTTCCTTGTCCCTTTTTTTTTTTTTTTTTTTTTTTTTTACTGTTGTTGGTTCAAAGTCTGTTTTATCTGATATAATAGTAACCTCTGCTCTTTTTTGTTTTCTGTCAGTGTGATAGATTTTTCTACAACACTTTACTTTGAGCCTGTGGGTGTCATTACATGTGAGATGAGTCTCTTGAAGACAGCAGATGGATGAGTCTTGTTTTTTTATTCAACTTGCAATTTTGTGCCTTTTAACTGGGGCATTTAGATAATTTGCATTCAAGGTTAATATTGATATGTAAGGTTTTGATCCTATCTTGAAGTTGTTAGCTGGTTGCTTTGTAGTTTCTATTTTGTGGTTGCTTTATAAGGTCTGTGTGCTATATATCTCAGTGTGTTTTTGTGGTAGTATGTATCATTCTTTTGTTTCCAAGCTTAGAACTACCTTAAGGATCTGCTAGGGTGGTCTAGTAGTAACCAATTCCCTTAGTGCTTGCCTTTCTGGGAAAAAAAATTAATTATTTCTCCACTGTTTATCAGCTTAGTTGGTGGGATATGAAGATCTTGATTGGATTTTTTTTTTCTTTAAAATGCTGAAAATAGGTCCCCAATCTCTCCTTACTTGTAAGATTTCTACTTGGAAGTCCACTGTTAACTTGATGGGGTTCCCTTTGTAAGTGATATGACCTTTTTCTTTAAATGTCTTTGATTTTTTCTTTTGTGTTGCCCATGGAGAGTCTGGTAATGATATGCCTTGGTGATGTTTATTTTGTATAGGGTCTTGCAGGTGTTCCCTGGATTTCTTGTATCTGTATGTATCTCTCTCAAGCAAGATTAGGGAAATTTTCTTGAATTATTCTGACAAATGTGTTTTCCAGGTCATTTGCTTTTTTTGCTTCTCTCCTAGGAATGTCAATAAATTATAGGTTTGGTAGTTTACATAAGTCCATATTTGTTGAAAACTTTATTCCTTCTTTAAAATTCTTTTTTCTTACTTTTATCTGACAGGGTTAATTTGAAAGACTTGTTCTTCAAGTTCTGCAATTACTTCTCTGCTTTGTCCAGTCTATTGCTATAGCATTCCATTCTATTTTGAAATTCCTTAAGTGAGTTTTTCAATTCCAGAAGCTCGGATTGATTTCTTTTTAAGATGTTTATCTCTTTCTTCATTTCCTGGATTGCTTTAGATCATTTGTTGTTGTCATTGATGATGATTTTCAATCTTGTCTAGGATCTCATTCAGCTTCTTTGCAATCCATGCTTTGAATTCTTTAGCTTTCATTTATCAGTTTCCATTTTGGTTAGGAACCATTGTTGGAGAGCTGCTGTGATCCTCTGGTAGTATCAGTACACTTAGATTTCTCATGATGCCAGAATTTTTATGATGGTTTCTTCTCATCTGAAGAAGATGGAACTTTTAATTTTTGTAATTATTTTCATGTGGGTAGGATTTCTCTTCTTTCTTTTTTCCCTATATTATTGTATTTTTTTTCTCCTTCCCTTCCTCCCGTTACCCCAGGGGTTGTGACTGTAGAGGATGTTGGATAGGGTCTTTGGGCTTTGCTTCTATAGACCTATGCCCTTCTCTCCACAGGTTATATGCCGGGATGTGCAGTTCAAGGGAACCGCCAGTAGATGGCGCTAATGGGTAAAAGCCGGCTCCAGCCAATGTGGTTGGGTATATGCTTATTTATTTATTTATTTATTTATTTATTTTTACTTTTTTGTTATACTTTAAGTTCTAGGGTACATGTGCACAACGTGCAGGTTTGTTACATAAGTATACATGTGCTGTGTTGGTTTGCTGTACCCATTAACTTGTCATTTACATTAGGTATTTCTCCTAATGCTATACTTCCCCCACCCCCACACCCCACGACAGGCCCTGGTGTGTGATATTCCCTGACCTGTGTCCAAATGTTCTAATTATTCAATTTCCACCTATGAGTGAGAACATGCGGTGTTTGGTTTGCTGTCCTTGCGATAGTTTGCTCGCAATG
This sequence comes from Papio anubis, assembly GCF_008728515.1. Taxonomy (NCBI): domain Eukaryota; kingdom Metazoa; phylum Chordata; class Mammalia; order Primates; family Cercopithecidae; genus Papio; species Papio anubis. The sequence continues at coordinate 89,174,049 of NC_044979.1, read as the reverse complement.
ATAGTTTCCAGCTTCATCCATGTCCCTACAAAGGGCACAAACTCAATTTTTATGGCTGCATAGTATTCCGTGGTTTATATGTGCCACATTTCTTAATCCTGTCTATCATTGATGGACATTTGGGTTGGTTCCAAGTTTTTGCTATTGTGAATAGTGCCACAATAAACATATGCGTGCATGTGTCTTTATAGTAGCATGATTTATAATCCTTATATTTACTGGTATATACCCAGTAATGGGATTGCTGGGTCAAATGGTATTTCTAGTTCTAGATCCTTGAGGAATCGCCACACTGTCTTCCACAATGGTTGAACTAGTTTACCTTCCCACCAACAGTGTAAAAGTGTTCCTAATTCTCTACATCCTCTCCAGCACCTGTTGTTTCCTGACTTTTTAATGATTGCCATTCTAACTGGTGAGAGATGGATTTCATTGTGGTTTTGATTTGCATTTCTCTGATGACCAGTGATGACGAGCATTTATTCCTGTGTCTGTTGGCTGCATAAATGTCTTCTTTTGAAAAGTGTTTATATCCTTTGCCTACTTTTTGATGGGGTTGTTTGTTTTTTTCTTGTAAATTTGTTTAAGTTCTTTGTAGATTCTTCATATTAGCCCTTTGTCAGATGGGTAGATGGTAAAAATTTTCTCCCATTCTGTAGGCTGCCTGTTCACTCTGCTGGTGGTTTCTTTTGCTGTGCAGAAGCTCTTTAGTTTAATTAGATCCAATTTGTCTATGTTGGCTTTTGTTGCCATTGCTTTTGGTGTTTTAGTCATGAAGTCCTTGCCCATGCCCATGGCCTGAATGGTATTGTCTAGGTTTTCTTCTGGGGATTTTATGGTGATCGGTCTAACATTTATGTCTTTCATCAATCTTGAGTTAATTTTTGTATCAGGTAAAGGAAGGGATCCAGTTTCAGCTTTCTACATATGGCTAGCCAGTTTTCCCAGCATCATTTATTAAATAGGGAATCGTTTCCCCATTTCTTGTTTTTGTCAGATTTGTCAAAGATCAGATGGTTGTAGATGTGTGGTGTTATTTCTGAGGCCTCTGTTCTGTTCCATTGGTCTATATATCTGCTTTGGTTCCAGTATCATGCTGTTTTGGTTACTGTAGCCTTGTAGTATAGTTTGAAGTCAGGTAGCGGATGCCTCCAGCTTTGTTCTTTTTGCTTAGGATTGTCTTTGCTCTGCAGGCTCTGTTTTGGTTCCATGTGAACTTTAAAGTAGTTTTTTCCAAATCTGTGAAGAAAGTCATTGGTAGCTTGATGGAGATGGCATTGAATCTATAAATTACCTTGGACAGTATGGGCATTTTCATGAGACTAATTCTTCCTATCCATGAGCCTGGAATTTTCTTCCATTTGTTTGTGTCCTCTTTTATTTTGTTGAGCAGTGGTTTGTAGTTCTCCTTGAAGATGTCCTTCACATCCCCTGTAAGTTGGATTGCTAGGTATTTTATTCTCCTTGTAGTAATTGTGAATGGGAGTTCACTCATGATTTGGCTCTCTGTTTGTCTGTTATTGGTGTATAAGAATGCTTGTGATTTTTGCACATTGATTTTGTATCCTGAGACTTTGCTGAAGTTGCTTATCAGCTTAAGGAGGTTTTGGGTTGAGACGATGGGGTTTTCTAAATATACAATCATGTCATCTGCAAACAGGGACAATTTGACTTCCTCTTTTCCTAATTGAATACCCTTTATTTCTTTCTCCTGCCTGATTGCCCTTGCCAGAAGTTCCAACATTAGTTGAATAGGAGTGGTGAGAGGGGGCATCCCTGTCTTGTGCCTGTTTTCAAAGGGAATGTTTCCACTTTTTGCCCATTCATTATGATATTGGCTGTGGGTTTGTCATAAATACCTCTTATTATTTTGAGATACATTCCATCAATACCTAGTTTATTGAGAGTTTTCAGCATGAAGGAGCTGTTGAATTTTGTCCAAGGCCTTTTCTGCATCTATTGAGATAATCATGTGGGTTTTGTCATGGTTCTGTTTATGTGATGGGTTACATTTATTGATTTGCATGTGTTGAACCAGCTTTGCATCCCAGGGATGAAGCCAACTTGATCTGGTGGATAAGTTTTTGATGTGCTGCTGGATTTGGTTTGCCAGTATTTTATTGAGGATTTTGACATCAATGTTTATCAGGGATATTGGTCTAAAATTCTTTTTCTGTTGTGTCTCTGCCAGGTTTTGGTATCAGGATGATGCTGGCCTCATAAAATGAGTTAGGGAGGATTGTCCCTTTTTCTATTGATTGGAATACTTTCAGAAGGAATGGTACCAGCTCCTCTTTGTACCTCTAGTAGAAATCTGCTGTGAATCCGTCTGGTCCTGGACTTTTTTGGTTGGTAGGTTATTTATTGTTGCCTCAATTTCAGAGCCTGTTATTGGTCTATTCAGGGATTCAGCTTCTTCCTGGTTTAGTCTTGGGCAGGTGTATGTGTCCAGGAATTTATCCATTTCTTCTAGATTTTGTAGTTTATTTGCATAGAGGTGTTTATAGTATTCTCTCATGGTGGTTTGTATTTCTGTGGGATCGGTGGTGATATCCCCTTTATCATTTTTTTTTATTGTGTCTACTTGATTCTTCTCTCTTTTCTTCTTTATTAGTCTTGCTAGTGGTCTATCAATTTTGTTATTCATTTCAAAAAACTAGCTCCTGGATTCATTGATTTGTTGAAGGATTTTTTTGTGTCTCTATCTCCTTCAGTTCTGCTCTTATCTTAGTTACTTCTTGCCTTTTGCTAGCTTTTGAATTTGTTTGCTCTTGCTTCTCTAGTTCTTTTAATTGTGATGTTAGGGTGTTGATTTTAGATCTTTCCTGCTTTCTCTTGTGGGCATTTAGTGCTATTAATTTCCTTCTACACCCTGCTTTAAATGTGTCCTATAGATCTGGTACATTGTGTCTTTGTTCTCATTGGTTTCAAAGAACATTCTTATTTCTATCTTCATTTTATTATTTACCCAGTAGTCATTCAGGAGCAGGTTGTTCAGTTTCCATGTAGTTGTGTGGGTTCAAGTGAGTTTCTTAATACTGAGTTCTACTTTTATTGCACTGTGGTCTGAGAGACAGTTTGTTGTGATTTATGTTCTTTTACATTTGCTGAAGAGTGCTTTACTTCCAATTATGTGGTCAACTTTAGAATAAGTGTGATGTGGTGTTGAGACAAATGTATATTCTGTTGATCTGGGGTGGAGAGTTCTGTAGATGTCAATTACGTCCACTTGGTGCAGAGCTGAGTTCAAATCCTGGGTATCCTTGTTAACCTTCTGTCTCGTTGATCTGTGTAATATTGACAGTGGGGTGTTAAAGTCTCCCATTATTATTGTATGGGAGTATAAGTCTCTTTGTAGGTCTCTAAGGACTTGCTTTATGAATCTGGCTGCTCCTTTATGGGGTGCATATATATTTAGGATAGTTAGCTCTTCTTGTTTAATTGATCCCTTTAGCATTATGTGATGGCCTTTTTTTTTGTCTCTTTTGATGTTTGTTGGTATAAAGTCTGTTTTATCAGTCTAAGTTACAACCCCTGCTTTTTTTTTGCTTTTCATTTGCTTTGTAGATCTTCCTCCATCCCTTTATTTTAAGCCTATGTGTGTCTCTGCACATGAGTTGGGTCTCCTGAATACAGCACACTGATGGGTCTTGACTATCCAATTTGCCAGTGTGTGTCTTTTAATTGGGACATTTAGCTTATTTACATTTAAAGTTTATATCGTCATGTGTAAATTTGATCCTATCATTATGATGTTAGCTGGCTATTTTTCTGGTTAGTTGATGCAGTTTCTCCTAGTATCGATGGTCTTTACAGTATGGCATATTTTTGCAGTGGCTGGTACTGGTTGTTACTTTCTGTATTTAGTGCTTCCTTCAGGAGCTCTTGTAAAGCAGGGCTGGTGGTGACAAAACTTCTCAGCATTTGCTTGTCTGTGAAGGATTTTATTGTTCCTTCACTTATGAAGCTTAGTTTGGCTGGATATGAAATTTTGAGTTGAAAATTCTTTTCTTTATGAATGTTGAATATTGGCCCCTACTCTCTTCTGGCTTGTAGAGTTTCTGCTGAAAGATCCGCTGGGCTTCCCTTTGTGTGTAATCTGACCTTTCTCTCTGGCTGCCCTTAACATTTTTTCCTTCATTTCAACCTTGGTGAATCTGACAATTATGTGTCTTGAGGTTGCTCTTTTCAAGGAGTATCTTTGTAGTGTTCTCTGTATTTCCTGAATTTGTATGTTGGCCTGCCTTGCTAGGTTCTGGAAGTTCTCCTGGATAATATCCTGAAGAGTGTTTTCCAGCTTGGTTCCATTCTCCCCATCACTTTCAGGTACACCAATCACACGTAGATTTGGTCTTTTCACATAGTCCCATATTTCTAGGAGGTTTTGTTCATTTCTTTTTACTCCTTTTTCTCTAAACTTCTCTTCTCATTTCATTTCATTAATTTGTACTTCAATCACTGATACCATTTCTTCCACTTGATCAAATCAGCTATTGAAGCTTATGCATGCATCATGTAGTTCTCGTGCCATGATTTTCAGCTCCATCATGTCATTTAAGGTCTTCTCTACACTGTTTATTTTAGTTAGCCATTAGTCTAATCTTTCTTCAAGGTTTTTAGCTTCCTTGTGATGGGCTCACACATCCTCCTTTAGCTCAGAGAAGTTTGTTATTACCGACTTTTCCAAGCCACTTTTCTTAACCCATCAAAGTCATTGTCTATCCTGCTTTGTTCCATTGCTGGCGAGGAGCTGCGATCCTTTGGAGAAGAAGAGACATTCTACTTTTTAGAATTTTCAGCTTTTATGCTCTTCTCCCCATCTTTGTGGTGTTATCTACCTTTGGTCTTTGATGTTGGTGACCTACAGATGGGGTTTTGGTGTGGATGACCTTTTGGTTGATGTTGATGCTATTCCTTTCTGTTTGTTAGTTTTCCTTCTAATAGTCAGGTCCCTCAGGCTGCAGGTCTATTGGAGTTTGCTGGAGGTCCACTGCAGATACTGTTTTCCTGGGTATCACGAGTGGAGGCTGCAGAACAGCAAATATTGCAGAACAGCAAATATTGCTGCCTGATCCTTCCTCTGGAAGCTTCATCTCAGATGGGCACCTGGCTGTATGACATGTCAGTGGGCCCCTACTTGGAGGTGTCTCCCAGTTAGACTACATGGGGGTAAGGGACCCACCTGAAGAGGCAGTCTGTCTGTTCTCAGAGCTCAAGCACTGTGCTGGGAGACCACTGCTCTCTTCAGAGCTGTCAGACAGGGACGTTTCAGTCTGCAGAAGTTTCTGTTGCCTTTTGTTCTGCTATGCCCTACCCCCAAAGGTGGAGTCTACAGAGGCAGGCGGGCCTCGTTGAGCTGTGGTGGGCTCCACCCAATTCGAGCTTCCTGGCCACTTTGCTTACTTACTCAAGCCTCAGCAATGGCAGATGCCCCCCACCAGCCAGGCTTGCCACCTTGCAGTTCGATCTCAGACTGCTGCGCCAGCAGTGAGCAAGGCTCCATGAGCGTGAGACCCACCAAGCCAGGCACGAGATATAATCTCCTGGTGTGCCATTTGCTAAGACCTTTGAAAAGCGCAGTATTCAGGTAGAAGTGTCCCGATTTTCCAGGTACCATCTGTCATGGCTTCCCTTGGCTAGGAAAGGGAAATCCCCCAACTCCTTTTGCTTCCTGGGTGAGGTGATGCCCCACCCTGCTTTGGCTCCCCCTCTGTGGGTTGCACCCATTGTCCCACCAGTCCCAATGAGATAAACCATGTACCTCAATTGGAAAGGCAGAAATCACCCATCTTCTGCATAGATTGCGCTGGGAGCTGCAGACCAGAGCTGTTCCTATTTGGCCATCTTTGAATGGACCCCCCCCCCGATTGATTTTTTTTACTCGGAGAAGCTCTCCCGTTGCCTCTGTCAATGGGTTAATCTGTGGCGTGCACAGTGGTTTGAACTCCCTGCTTAGCCTCAGAGGGGCAGAGGAAAAGATGGGCAGAGCTAGACCAGGTAGGCTCCCTGATGGTAAGTATAAGCTCCAGTGCTGAGGGTGAATCCAGTGGGCATTCACCAAGCACCCAGAGGTGTGCCTAGACATGGAGCTGGCAAACATTCTCTGCCTGGGTGGGTGGGACAGTGGAGGCAGCCTAAACTCACAATCCAGAAGAGTGAAGACCCAGTTGCTTGCAGTTCTGTCTGGACATGAAGTTAAGAGGCCCTCCCAGTACCAGGGTCTCTGCGTAGGAAGGGCTGATCCAGGTAAGGGTGTGCTCTGAATGTCTGGAGATCTGCCTGGTCTTGGAGTGGAGAGGGCCTCACTTCACCACAGTCTCTGCACAGGAAGGGTAGGATAGCTCAGGCTGCTCATCCTGGCAAGTGGGTGCTCTGATTGCCTGGAAATCTGCCTGAGATAGTTTATTTTCAGTGCAAAATCGAGCTAGAAGAGCAAATAAAATGTTAAGTATTTGGAGAGATCTAAGCAAACATTGATTTTGCAAATAATAATATGGGGTGAAATTATGAGTAAAATACATAATAATGACATGGAAGTTGAAGGTCATAACTGAAGTTAGAGTGTTCTAAAGACCTAAGATTGCTTTGGAGTCAGGTAATAAATACTAATCAAATTTGTGTACAACAAATTAGGTATACATACTAAAATTCTAAGGCAGTCATTAAAAGAATAAAAATAGAATGTATGACTTAAAAGCAGGATAGAAAAGAAGTACAATTAAAAGATCAATTTTAAAAACAAAATGAAATGAAGAAAACAGAACATGCAGAATAGCTATAAAGTACAGAATATATATTAAAATAAATCCAAATTTAAGACATAGATATTTATGTCACAAGGAAAATCTAAATTTACATTTTTCTATAGCATAGCCTCTAATATAGTATATATATCAAGAATTAGACAAATCCACTATCATATCAGGAGGTTATAATTCACCTTTCTCCTTAATTGATAGATCAAGTAGACAGAATTTTTTGTTTTGTTTTATTTTCAGAGATGGAGTCCCACTCTGTAGCCCAGCCTGGAGTGCAGTGGTATGAGCTCGCCTCACTGCAACCTCTGCCTTCTGGGTTTAAGCAATTCTCCTGCCTCAGCCTCCTGAGTAGCTGGGACTACAGTCATGCACCACCATGCCTGACTAATTTTTGTATTTGTAGTAAAGACAGGGATTTGCCATGTTGGTCAAGCTGGTCTCAAACTCCTGACCTCAGGTAATCCACCCTCCTTGACTGCTCAAAGTGCTGGGATTATAGGCATGAACCACCACGCCCAGCCCAGAAGAGGATTTAAAACAATACAATTAGCACACAATATTAGAGCCATTATGGAACTCTGTATCTAACAAAGCAGAAGAATTATAGTTTGCATATTCACATAAAGAATAATGAAAATTGATCACAACATGAGACACAAAGAAAGATGCCGTAACATTCACAGAATATATTCTTGGATCATAATGAAATTAATTTTGAGGTAAAAGACAAAATAATATTTTAAAATTTGGAAATGGAAGATATCTCTAATCCAGTCAGGTGCTAAAGAGGAAATTAAAAAGTCTGGAAAGTATTTAGAAAAAACAGTGAAATTTGTATGCATGAAAACTTCTGGGATTCCACAAATTCGCTGCATTTTAAATAAGATTTTGTTTTGTTGCTGGTGGGAATGTGAAATTTCCTTCTGTGGAAAACAGTTTGGCAGTTCTTCAAAATGTTAGAGTTTGCCATGTGACCCGGAAATTCTACTTCTAGACATATACCCAAAAAGAAAAGAAAATATTCATTGAAAGCATATTCATATGTTTACAGCAACATTATTAATTGCCAGAAAGTAGAAACAACCTAAATGTCTCCCAACTGATGTATGGATACATCAAATATGCATATACATAAAATGAAAATACTATTTGGCAGTAAATAAAGGATGAAGCTGAAACATGTGACAATGTGGATGAACATTGAAAACGTTATACTATGTGAAATAAACCAGACACCAAGACTATATATTGTATATCATTTACATAAAATATTCAGAATACACAGATCTATGGAGACAGAAAATAGATTAATTGCTGCCAAAAGCTGGGGAAGGGTTTTGAGGAAAATGGAAGGAATAATTGCTAAAGGGTGATGAAAATGTTTTAAAACTAATTGTGGCAATTGGTCCATGTCTCTGTGAATATACTAATAAAAACCATAGAACTTTACACTTAAATGGATGAAATATATGTTATGTGAATTCCATCTCATAAAAGCTGATTTGTTTTTAAAATTTTTTTAGAGACCAGGCTCACTCTGTCACCAGAAAGGAATGCAGTAGTGTGATCGTAGCTCACCATAACCTCGAATTCCTGGGTCCAGGAAATCCTCTTGCCTCAGCCTTCTAAGTAGCTGGGAATACAGATGCATATGACTGTGCTTGCTAGGATAACTTTTTTAGTGTTTATAGAGACAGGGGTCTTGCTATGCTGCCCAGGCTGGTCTCCAGCTGTGGCCTCAAGTGGTCCTCCCACCCTGACTTCTCAAACTGCTGAGATTACAGGCATGAGCCACTATGTCCAGTCAGAGAAACCATTTTTAAAAGTTAGAAAACTGTTCCAACTCTTTTGGCCTTATATGAATTTTAGAATAGGTTTTTCTAATTCTGTGAAAAATGACATTGGTAGTTTAATAGGAATAGCACTAAATCTGTAAATTGCATTGGGCAGTATGGCCATTTTAGTGATACTGGTTCTTTGAATCCATGGGTATGGAATGTTTTTCCATTTATTTGTGTTGTCTCTGATTTCTTTCAGCAGTGTTTTGTAGCTCTCCTTGTAAAGAGCTTTTACCTCCTTGGTTAGCTGTATTCCTAGGTGTTTCAATTTTTCTGTGGCTATAGTAAATGGGACCGTGTTCTCCATTTGATTCTCCGCTTGATCATTATTGGTGTATAGATATGCATAGATATGCAAAAAAAATTTTGTACATTGATTTTGTATTCTGAAACTTTACTAAAATCATTTATCAGTTCTAGGAGCCTTTTGTGTTTTCTATATCGACAATCATATCATCAGTGAAGAGTGATACTTTCATTTCTTCTTTTCCTGTTTGCATGACTTTTATTTATTTCTGTTGCCTAGATTGCTCTGGCTTGGACTTCACCAAAAAAGAACTTGAATAGCCAAAATAATCCTAAGCAAAGAGACAAAGTTGGAGGCATCATACTACCCTGCTTCAAACTATAAGGCTACCATAAACAAAACAGCATGGTATCGGTACAAAAAAAGACAGACAGACCAAAGGAACACAAGAGATAACCTAGAAATAAAGCCACACACCATCTGATCTTCAACAAAGCTGATAGAAACAAGTAATGAGGAAAGGACTCCCTATTCAGTAAATGGTGCTGGGATAGCTGGCTAGCTATGTACAGAGGAATGAAATGGACCTCTGTGTCACCACATACAAAAATTAACTCAGGAAGGATTAAATATTTAAGTGTAAAACCTAAAAATACAAAAATCCTGTATGAAAGCCTCAGAAACACCATTCTGGATGTAGGCCTTGGGAAATAATTTATGTGTAAGCCCACAAAAGCAATTGCATCAAAACCAAAAATTGGTAAGTGGGACCTAATTAGACTAAAGAACTTCTGCACAGCAAAAGAAACTATCAACTGAGTAAACAGACAACCTACAGAATGGGAAAAAAACATTTGCAAAGTATGCATCCAACAAATGTCTAATATCCAGAATCTACAAGGAACTTAAACAATTCAGCAAGCAAAAACCAAATAACCCCATTAAAAATGGGCAAAAGACATGAACAGACACTTCTCAAAAGAAGACATACATACAGCCAACAAACATTAAAACAATGCTCAGCATCATTAATCATCAGAGAAATGCAAATCAAAATCACAGTGAGATATCATCTCACACTAGTCAGAATGGCTATTATTAAAAAGTCAAAATGGCTATTATTTTTAAATGTCACAAATAGCATATTGGTGAGGTTGTGGGAAAGGGTACACTTCTACACTGTTGGTGGGAATGTAAATTAGTTCAGCTACTGTGGAAAGCATTTTGGAGATTTCTCAAAGGACTTAAAACAGAACTACCATCCAACCCAACAATCTTATTATTGGATATATACCCAACGGAAAATAAATGGTTCTACCAAAAAGACACATGTACTTATATGCTCATCAGCATGCTATTCACAAGAGCAAAGACATGGAGTCAAACCAGGTGCCTATCAGTGGTGGGTTGGATTAAGAAAATGTGGCACATATATCCCATGGAATACTATGCAGCCATAAAAAATGAAATCATATTTTTTGCAGCAGCATGGATGCATCCAGAGGCCATAATTCTATGCAAATTAATGCAGGAATAGAAAACCAAATACTGCATGTTCTTACTTGTAAGACAGTGGGTACTCACAGACATAAAGATAGAAACATCTTTAGAAATAGATACTGTCTAACCATTGCAGACTACTGGAGGAGTAGGAAGAGGGATGGGGATTGAAAAACTACCTATTCACTACCATGAAGCTCACTACCTGAGTGTCAGGATGTGTACCCCAAACCTCAGCAGCATGTAATATATGCCCATGTAACAAACCTGCACATGCATCCCCTGTACCTAAAATAAAAGTTGAAATTATTTTTAAAAGTCTACTTATAAAAAGTTAGAAAGCAAAGGAATAAGATTATAATAACTAATTCTATTTGGCAAATTTCAAGAAACTATTAGGATAAAAAATATAACAAAAGTTACTAAGTATAAAATATGCAGAAATCAACTGTACACAGACCAGCAAAACAAAATGTAGTTTTAAAATACTATTTCAACACTATAAAATATGAAATCTAAGAACAGATTTACTAAAAGAAGTGTGTGATGTCTACAGAGGAAATAAATTAGAAAACTTTATCTAAAGCCACTAAATATGACTTTAAAAATTGTGTATACTAAGTTTATGAATTGGAAGTTTCAATGTTGTAAAAATTTCAGTTTACTTGGATTATAGTTTCAATTTAATTACAAATCAGTTTCAATGAACTTTTTGTAGAATTCGACAAATTGATATTTAAATCCATATATGAAAATGCAAATGACCATGTAATGCTAAGATACAACTGAAGAAGGAAAAATTGGTACAACTTGATTTTAAAGATATTAAAAGTTATTATAAAGCTATAGTAATTAAGATGGTGTGATGTTTGTGCAGGACTAGAAAGAGATTGATGGACCAGATACATATATAAGAGGAGACCAGTAAGAATGTTCCCAGCAGTATTGTTCACAATAGTAAAATTCTGCAAACAACTCAAAGGTGCATCAATATGAGATTGATTTAATGGAATCCATTTACACAATGGCATACTATATAGCAGTGAAGATAAATGAACTACTGAAATATAATACATACTATGACTCTCAGCAAATAATATATAAAAATCTGAGAATATTAAATGTTTTACCCTTTTTTTTAATTAAAAACCTAAAATAAACTGAAATATACTTTTAAAGAAATACATAGGCATGCACTAAATCTAGAAAAAAAAGAAATAAAGCTAGGGAAGAATAATAAAAATAAGACTCAGGAGGACAGTTATTGTGGGGAGAGGGATCCAGGGAAAGGTGATAGAAGGCAAACTGTGGTTAGATTAGGTAATTTTCAATATCCTATCTTTTGTTTTTGATACTGGGTTTTAGGTGGGGGCTTAGGGGTGTTAAATATAAATATCTAAATAGCTATTAAGTAAAAGCACATCATACATTGCTAAAAGTGTATTATGAATTAGGGATTATGATTCAATTTTGTGTGTCCAAAGCATCAAGAAATCAAAATTCAAGTTCTGATTTGATAGTGGAATCTCTAATAAAAGATCTCAGATTCCTTTTTGAGCTGAATGCAAATCAAATTAAAATAATTAAAATAGATGACTTTTTGATCATTATTATGGTAAAGGGTATTACTGCCAACTAAACATAATTTTATTAGAATGTTAATTCTATAGTTTTCAATCCTAGACACTACCTATTTAGGATGAGCAAAAACTTATGATGAAAAAAAGCACTTCCATAAGAAGAGGTAGTAAATCCATATTTGATATACTTTCTTCATATCTTTTCTTTTAGCTTTTATCCCACTTTCTTACTCTTTTTCAGTTTCCCTTTTGATTCTGTCTCTTCTTTCCAACCTGTAAGTGTTGAAATGCTCCACAACTCAGTTATTGGTTCTCATCCATCTATACTTACCTCATTGGTATTTTCCTCCAATTGTATGGTTTTTATAGCATTCATATTTTGTGACTCCAAATTGTATATCCCTAACCCAGACCTCATTCCCAAAGTCTAAATTCATATTTCAATAGGTTTACCTGATATCTCGCCATATGTGTCTAATAGACGTCTCAAATGCAAGATGTTAGAAACTGAACTCCTGGTCTTCCCCCAAAACCTGCTCCACTACAGCCTTCTCTATCCAGTTCAAAGGCAATTGCATTACCCTACCTCTCAGCTGCCAAACTTTGGAGTCATTCCTGACTCTTCCCTTTCCCTCTCATCAAACATCTAATCTATTAGTAAAGTTGCTTGGTTCAGTCTTCAAAATCTATACACAGTTTGCTCCTTCTCTACTGCCATCCTAATCTGGGCTAACATCGCCCTCTGGATCAGTAGCTTAACTGTCAAATTGACGCATTCTAAATTTGTTCTTCCGAAATCTATTCCTGACAAAACAGACAAACGGATCCTTTGAAAATATAAATCGATCAGTCCTTTCCAAGATGGCCAAATAGGAATAGCTCTGGTCTGCAGCTCCCAGTGTGATCGACACAGAAGACAGGTGATTTCTGCATTTCCAACTGAGGTACCTGGTTCATCTCATTGAGACTAGCTGGACAGTGGGTCCAGCCCCTAAAGGGCTACCTGAAGCAGGGTGGGGTGTTGCCTCACCCAGTAAGTGCAAGGGGTCAGGGGATTTCCCTTTCCTAGCCAACGGAAGCCGTAGCAGACTGTACCTGGAAAAATGGGACACTCTCGCCCAAATACTGTGCTTTTCCCATGGTCTTAGCAACCAGCAGACCAGGAGATTCTCTCCAGTACCTGGCTCGGCGGGTCCCACGCCCACAGAGCCTTGCTAACTGCTAGAGCAGCAGTCTGAGATTGACCTCCGAGGCTGCAGCCTGGCAGGGGGAGGGTTGTCTGCCATTGCTGAGGCTTGAGTAGGTAAACAAAGTGGCCAGGAAGCTCCAATCAGGCGGAGTCCACCGCAGCTCAACAAGGCCTACTGCCTATATAGACTCCACCTGTGTGGGTAGGGAATCGCTGAACAAAAGGCAGCAGAAACTTCTGCAGACTTAAATGTCGCTGCCTGGCAGCTCTGAAGAGAGCAGAGGATCTCCCAGCATGGCATTTGAGCTGTGAGAATGGACAGACTGCCTCCTCAAGTGGGTCCCTGACCCCTGTATAGCCTAACTGGGAGACACCTCCTAGTAGGGGCCGACAGACACCTCGTACAGGTGGGTGCCCCTCTGAGACGAAGCTTCCAGAGGAAGGATCAGGAAGCAATATTTACTGTTCTGCAATATTTGCTGTTCCACAGCCTCCACTGGTGATACCCAGGAAAACAGTATCTGCAGTGGACCTCTAGCAAACTCCAACAGACCTGCAGCTGAGGGACCTGACTATTAGAAGGAAAACTAACAAACAGAAAGGAATAGCATCAACATCAACAAAAAAGACAACCACACCAAAACCCCATCTGTAGGTCACCAACATCAAAGACCAAAGGTAGATAACAACACAAAGATGGGGAGAAACCAGAGCAGAAAAGCTGAAAATTCTAAACACCAGAGTGTCCCTTCTCCTCCAAAGGATCACAGTTCCTCTCCAGCAACCAAACAAAGCTGGATGGAGAATGACTTTGACGAGTTGACAGAAGTAGGCTTCAGAAGTTCCATAATAACAAACTTCTCTGAGCTAAAGAAGAATGTTCTAACCCATCACAAGGAAGTTCAAACCTTGAAAAAAGATTAGACAAATGACTATCTAAAATAAACAGTGTAGAGAAGACCTTAAATGACCTGATGGAGCTGAAAACCATGGCCTGAGAACTTTGTGACACATGAACAAGCTTCAATAGCTGACTCAATCAAGTGGAAGAAAGGATATCAGTGATTGAAGATCAAATTAATGAAATAAAATGAGAAGACAAGATTAGAGAAAAAAGATGGGACTATGTGAAAAGACCAAATCCACGTTTGATTGGTGTACCTGAAACTGACGGGGAGAATGGAACCAAGTTAGAAAACACTCTTCAGGGTATTATCCAGGAGAACTTCCCCAATCTAGCAAGACAGGCCAACATTCAAATTCAGGAAATATAGAGAACACTGCAAAGATGCTCCTCAAGAAGAGCAACCTCAAGACACATAATTGTCAGATTCACCAAATTTGAAATGAAGGAAAAAATGCTAAGGGCAGCTAGAGAGAAAGGTCAGGTTACTCACAAAGGAAAGCCCATCAGACTAACAGTGGATCTCTCAGCAGAAACCCTTCAAGCCAGAGGAGAGTGCGGGCTAATATTCAACATTCTTAAAGAAAAGAATTTTCAACTCAAAATTTCATATCCAGTCAAGCTAAGCTTCATAAGTGAAGGACCAATAAAATCCTTTACAGACAAGCAAATGCTGAGAAATTTTGACACCACCTGCTTTACAAGAGCTCCTGAAGGAAGCACTAAATATGGAAAGTAACAACCAGTACCAGCCACTGCAAAAACATGCCAAATTGTAAACACTGTCAATGCTATGAAGAAACTCAATCAATTGATGGGCAAAATAACCAGCTAACGTCATAATGAAGGATCAAATTCACAAATGAAAATATTAACCATAAATGTAAATGGGCTAAATGCCCCAATTAAAAGTCACAGACTGACAAATTGGATAAAGAGTCAAGACCCATTAGTGTGCTGTATTGGGGAGACCCATCTCACGTGCAGAGACACACATGGGATCAAAATAAAGGGATGGAGGAAGATCTACAAAGCAAATGGAAAGCAAAGAAAAGCAGGGGTTGCATCCTAGTCTCTGATAAAACAGACTTTAAACCAACAAAGATTGAAAGCGACAAAGAAGACCATTATGTAATGGTAAAGAGATCAATACAATAAGAAGAACTAACTATCCTAAACATATATGCACCCAATACAGGAGCACCCAAATTCATAAAGCAAGTCCTTAGAGACCTACAAAGAGACTTACACTCCCACACAATAATAATGGGAGACTTTAACACCCCACTGTCAATATTACACAAATCAACGAGAAGGAAGGTTAGCAAGGATACCCAGGATTTGAACTCAGCTCTGCACCAAGTGGACCTAATTGACATCTACAGAACTCTCCACCCCAAATCAACAGAATATACATTCTTCTCAGCACCACATCACACTTATTCAAAAATGGACCACGTAGTTGGAAGTAAAGCACTCCTCAGCAAATGTAAAAGAACAGAAATTATAACAAACTGTCTCTCAGACCACAGTGCAATCAAATTTGAATTTAGGATTAAGAAACTCACTGGAAGCCGTGCAACTACATGGAAACTGAACAACTTGCTCCTGAATGAATACTGGGTACATAACACAATGAAGGCAGAAATAAAGATGTTCTTTGAAACCAATGTGAACAAAGATACAACATACCAGAATCTCTGGGACACATTTAAAGCAGTGTGTAGAGGGAAATTTATAGCACTAAATGCCCACAAGAAAAAGCAGGAAAGATCTAAAACTGACACCCTAACATCACAATTAAAAGAACTGGAGAAGCAAGAGCAAACAAATTCAAAAGGTAGCAGAAGGCAAGAAATAACTAAGATAAGAGCAGAACTGAAGGAGATAGAGACACACACAAAAAAGAAAACCTTCAAAAAAATCAATGAATCCAGGAACAGATTTTTTGAAAAGATCAACAAAATTGATAGACTGCTAGCAAGACTAATAAAGAATAAAAGAAGAATCAAATAGACACAATAAAAAGTGATAAAGGGGATATCACCACCGATCCCACAGAAACACAAACTACCATCAGAGAACACTATAAGCATCTCTATGCAAATAAACTAGAAAGCCTAGAAGAAGTGGATAAATTCCTGGACACAAACACCCTCCGAAGAGTAAACCCAGAAGAAGTTGAAGCTCTGAATAGACCAATAACAGGCTCTGAAATTGAGGCAATAATAAATAACCCACCAACCAAAATCAGTCCAGGACCAGACGGATTCACAACAGATTTCTACCAGAGGTACAAAGAGGAGCTGGTACCATTCTTTCTGAAACTATTCCAATCAACAGAAAAAGGGACAATCCTCCCTAACTCATTTTATGAGGACAGCCTCATCCTGATACCAAAGACTGGTAGAGACACAACAAAAAATTTTAGACCAATATCCCTGATGAACATTGATGTGAAAATCCTCAATAAAATACTGCCAAACTGAATTCAGCAGCACATCAAAAAGGTTTTCTACCACAATCAAGTCGGCTTCATCCCTGGGATGCAAGGCTGGTTCAACATATGCAAATCAATAAATGTAACCCATCACATAAACAGAACCACGACAAAACCCACATGATTATCTCAATAGATGCAGAAAAGGCCTTCGACAAAATTCAACAGGCCGTCAACAAAATTCAACAGCCCTTCATGCTAAAAACTCTCAATAAAGTAGTATTGATGGAACATATCTCAAAATAGTAAGAGCTATTTATGACAAACCCACAGCCAATATCATACTGAATGGGCAAAAACTGGAAGCATTCCCCTTGTAAACAGGCACAAGACAAGGATGACCTGTCTCCCCACTCCTATTCAACATAGTGTTGGAACTTCTGGCCAGGGCAATCAGGCAAGAGAAAGAAATAAAGGGTATTCAGTCAGGAAGTTTAGTTATCCTGAGGCTAGAATTTCTGCACTGGACACACTATGGATTCTCCCCCACCTCCCACCTTATATACTGCACAGTGAATATTAAGTGGAGGTCATTTTAGTGATTCAGTAAGCCCTGGGCATAGGAATAATGACAATGAACGATCCTAACTGCAAACATTTATTGGACACTTAGAAAATATCACGCTCTGTGCTAAGCAATTAAAGTTTGTAATCTATACAACCACACTGTGGCATATGTCCCCACAATAACTGATAAGTACCCTGTTTTACAAATGAGAATATTGAGGTTTAGTTAACATCCCTCAAATAGTCCCATAGTTTATAAGTGCCAAAACTAAGAATCGAAGCCCAATCTTGAATATTATCCTTCACGGATATCATGGGACTAAGGCTTACTTACAAATCAACATATTAAGAAGTCTGGATATCATGTATAACCCTTTATAGCTAAAAACTAGGTAGCAAATGAAGGTGAAAGTCAAAGCATGTTGCCAGACAACTGCTGCTGTACTTTATACTTTGGCTTTGTGTGCTCTTTGCTAAAGCTAAGAATGAAATTTGAAGAGGAATGAGGTAGAATGGCGTATATGAAAATATCTCTTCATTGCCTACACAACATTCAGTAACTTTTCCCTGCTGCTAGATATTATTCAGGTGGTGCCTACATTACCTTGATTTCAGAGACTTTTGGTTCTCACCATAAGCTAGGGTGCAAAGCTCCATTGGTATAAACCATTGTAGTTATCTGATTGTCTTTGGTCAGTTATTGGTCTGGAAGTGGTCATGTGAGTTACTTTTAACCCAAAAGATACAAAAGGAAGTCTTCTGGACTGAGCTTCTAGAAAGGCTTTACATTCTCAATAGAAAACAAACAAACAAACAAACAACAACAACCAAAAAAACAGATATGGCTCGTGTAGATCTTTGCCTCTTTTTCTTTCTTCTTGCCTGGAATGCAGATATAATGTTTGTTGCTACATCACCCATGTTGTGACTAAGAAATGACAAGGATGAGAGTCAAAGACAATATACTAAGCATGCCAGTGCACAAAGGATGCAATAAGATCCTGGGTCTCTGACACTATGGTTGAGTGCCTACATCAGCCCTGGGCAACTTATCATCAACATTCATGGTATGAGGTGGGGAAAAAAAGGAAAACTAGCCCTTAATTTTTCATCCAGGATAGGTTTTCATTGATATGCAGCAGAGTGTGATTTTAAATGATAAAAGCTTTAAAACATGACCTATAATATGTGCAGTTGCTAGACAATTTTTGTTGATATATTTATCACACTAAAAATCACAAACTCCCAAACTACCTTTGCTGACCCAACCACTGGGTACCAGCAAGCTCTTTGTCATCTAGACTGCCTCGTGCTAGACTCAATGCCTTTGGATTCAGGGAAAAGAAAGGCGAGGGCTGTGACTTCAAGCAACCCTGTGGTATCTGTTTAAGTCATAAAATATCTTGTAGACCTCAGGCTAGCAGGTTGATTTAACATTTTATGACACACTTTAGAGCAATAAATACCTAGAATTTTGAAATGAGTCCATGGTAACGTTGGCAGAAATGACTGTGAGTAATGTGAAAAAGAACTTGGAGTGTTAGAATTGTGTAACCATGAGACTTATTGAAGTGAGGTCCCATACTCATTATAAAATGTAAATGTTAGATTTATAGGAGAGTTCACAGCTTTAGTATCTTTATCACAAAAACATTTTCAAATTTATTTCTCATGTGCAATCTAATTTGTATAAATCCTTCTACACTCCAGGATTTACTTTATTAATCTGTAATATTTCCCTATAGTAACTGTAATAAGCCAAGGAAATAACAATTTGGGGGAGCTTCTCTATATTTAGAAAAGTTCAGAAAGTGAAACCTTTCTGGGAAACATATTTAAGATTCCTAAAAGGCCTCTAGTATTTCATTGAATTTAAAGTGACTGGAAATAAGTATAAGGTTCATTTGTAGAGATTTGTCTTTTTAAAGGAACTTCTTCCCATTTGATTTGATACACTTTTGTATAAAACTTTTGGTTTATATAAACTGTTTCCTATAATGAAAAAATATTAATATTATGCTTAAAATTTCCAAACTGTTATTGGTTTCCACACCTTGGAGAAGATACTAGTGTGTCAACACAAGCAAAGCACATGCACCAAACTTCAGATGTTTATTTTATCATTTGTAGCTAGAGAAATGTAGTTATTTAAGTGGCTCTAATTTAATGTTTTGACGCTTCTCAAATTACAGTTTGAAAATGACTTTACACTTTTGCTGGTGAGTACATGAGAGACCAATAAGGCAGTATTTAAAAGCACACTGCAAAGAGAAGACACTTCCACTAGTATATAAGATGCCTCAATAACATCTGATCAAGAAATAGTTGTATAAATATGGAGGGTTTTGGTCCACGTTTTTTAGCACGAGCGAATTTTGCCATCTCTTTACATTTCAAATATTTTTATCATGTTTACATGCTGAAGTCATTTGAAAGCTAACTCACCTGTTGGGAACACTGAGAGTCAGAAGTAAATAAATAACATCAATTCTCACAACCAGGGCTAGACAGACATTGTAGGTATCCTAAATTGATTATTGAGGGCCACTTCAGGCTGATTTAAAGTATTAAAATATTTAATTTGATTTATTTAATTTAGTACTTTTGGTTTTATTTAATATTTTGATTCAAATATTTTGAATATTTCCTTAGGAGAGTTTAAGGTAAGCCAACTTTCTATTAATACATTTTGTTCTCATAACTGGAAATATACTTGGACAGAATGCAACGTTTTAAATTATTTGAGATTGTATTTATTGCAACAATTTTCCATTACTCATTATCCTATAGCATCAGTCACTCATACTAACTGAAGATAGAGACCATGTTTTAATGTTCTTTCCCACCATCTTGCCCCTTCTCCACCCCAAATTTCTTTCTTTTTTTTTTTTTTTTTTTTTTTGGACGGAGTCTCGCTCTGTCACCCCGTCTGGAGTGCAGTGGCCTGATCTCAGCTCACGGCAAGCTCCGCCTCCCAGGATCATGCCATTCTCCTGCCTCAACCTCCTGAGTAGCTGGGACTACAGGCGCCCGCCACCACACCCAGCTATTTTTTTTGTATTCTTAGTAGAGATGGGGTTTCACCGTGTTAGCCAGGATGGTCTCAATCTCCTGACTTCGTGATCCATCCACCTCAGTCTCCCAAAGTCCTGAGATTATAGGTGTGAGCCACCGCGCCCAGCCTCTCCACCCCAAATTTCAACATATTATTCAATTTTTTGTCTTCAGTTTTTTTTTTGTTTTTTTGTTTTTTTGTGTTTTTGGTATGTGTGTGTGTGTGATTTTCAGAACTAAGTAACTTCTTTAGATACTAAGTAAATGGTTTCTATTTATAGATAGAAATTTATATCACCTGTTCTCGTAATCTGCCCTGTGGCTGCCAACTTCAGTCAACTGCGGCTTTGTAGGTCCCGGGGATCGAGTCCTGCAGTTGCACCACATAGCCTACACATGTCTGCGACAAAACTTTTCAATAAAGTCAGGCTAGTGCAGATGATGACTGCGTTTTATTTCTACTCTGGGGTGCTATCTGTTTCAGGGAAATCAGGGCCAATTGACCTTTTGCCAGTTGTATAAAAAGTCCCATGTGGAAACCTGAGTTAGCTGGCCCCATTTTCCAATGATATTTTAGTACCTTTTACAGTTGGCTTCCAAGGCAGCAACACAGTTAGACTTACCCCATAGCCATAGCATGATTCAGCTCACAACAATCATAGTTATCAAGTTAACATTCCGAGCAGTACTTCCTTCTAAAGGCAAGAAAACTCCACTGTGGCAACTGCTGAGTGCAGAAGCTATTTGTTAATGATCCCCAAGCTAATAGGCTATGGTATTATATCTGTCATATACTGATCAGCAGAGGCTTCACGACTTCTTAGAGGCTTGAAAAATGAGACTATTTCTTTTCAGTCTGGTCAGATTTTAATGAAACCAGTCAATAATCCACAGCCTTTTTTTTTTTTTCCTATGCGAATAGATGGATATAAAGAAAGTTTTTTTTTTCTATAAAAAATTCTTGTCAGTATAGATGAACAGGAAAGACAGAGATTCCAGTTTCTACTTGAAGCAAAATTGTTAATCAAGCAAAGGGCAATATGTAACTCTTCCTTTTGAAGATCTTCCTATAGTATCAGTATAAAGTAGTTCGTTCTTACCTCTTTTGAGTTTCTTTTCTGAAGCATTTTTCTGCTGTCCTGGTGAGGTGCTTTTCTTTTAAATGTTCAGTTATTTCTACCGTCCATGTTCTGCTTTTACTTACTGTTCTGTGGATAAATGAGGTTTAATCTAATGCATGGCCTGTCCTAACAGTATTTGTAGTTCTCCTTGTAAAGTTAATGACTTTCCTAATGGTAAATACATGTTTGCTGCATGATAATGAGGGAGATCCATCAGGGCAGAGGGCTGAATGGCTCTGATGATCTCGTGTAGGAATTGCTTTGGCACACACAGTCCTATGTAAGGGTTTATCAGATGTGCCTAGCTCATTTTCTTTTCTTTTCTTTTTTCTTTTCTTTTCTTTTTTTTTTTTTTTTTTATTATAGTTTTTTTCTCCGTTTTGGGTTCAGTTGTTCTGTTTTGTGATCTCGGCTCACTGCAACCTCTGCCTCCCAGGTTCACGCCGTTCTCCTGCCTCAGCCTCCCAAGTAGCTGGGACTACAGGTGCCTGCCACCATGCCCGGCTAATTTTTTATATTTTTATTAGAGACGGGGTTTCCCTGTGTTAGCTAGGATGGTCTTGATCTCCTGACCTCGTGATCCGCCCGCCTCAGCCTCCCAAAGTGCTGGGATTACAGGCGTGAACCATCACACCCGGCCGTGCCTAGCTCATTTTCACAGTAACCTCCAGGGGGGAAATTGTGTGAGCTAGTCAAAGCCCCACATTTGTTCCCTGACCTGTGGAGTGAGGGCTCTTATGGTGGGGAAAGGCAAGTGGAAGCCACTAGAACTATGTCTACCTAGGAAGATAGTAATCTGAGAGCAACGCCACATTCCTGAGGCATTATAGAGATTGGTACCACCATGAAGGAACTGAAAGATGCAGAGGTGGTGATTCCCCCTGCATCCCCTTTCAATTCACCTCTTTGGCCTGTGCAAAGCACAGATGGATGTTAGAGACTGATAGTACCATCAGCTCAACCAGGTGGCAACTCCAATTGCAACTGCTGAAACATATCGTTTCATTGCTTGTGGAAACTGATACATCAATTTATACCTAGTATGCAGTTATTGATGTGGCAAATGCTATATAAGAATAATTAGGAGTTTTCTTCTAGCTGACCAGCAATACACCTTCACTGTCATAGCTCAGGGATATATTAACTCTCTAGCCCTATGTTATAATTTAGATTGTAGGGTTTTGACTGCTTTCTCCTTCTATGTCACACTGGTCCATTATATTTCTATAATAACATTATGCTGATTGGAACTAGTGAGAAATATATAACAACTACTCTACACTTATTGGTAAGAAATTTGTGTGTCAGCGAGTGGGAAATATATTTGACAAAAATTCAAGAGCCAGGGAAATTTCTGAGGGTCCAGTGGTGTGGGGCATGTGGAGATATCCCCTCTAAGGTCAAGGATAAGTTGTTCTTATCCTTATCATATCCTGGCCTTATCTTATCCTGGCCTCTCCTGCAACCAAAAAGGAGGTACAATGCCTAGTGGGCCTTTTTTGATTTTACAGGAATGTATTTCTCATTTGGGTGTGAAACTCTGACCTATTTACCCAATAACCCCAATAGCTGCTGCTTTTGAGTTGTGGGCAGAACAAGCGAAGGCTCTACAGCAGGTCCAGGTTGCTATGCAAACTGCTCTGCCACTTGGGCTATAAGATCCAACAGATCCAGTGGTACTCACAGTACCAGTAGCAGACAGAGATACTGTTTGGAGTATTCGGAAGACCCCTACAGGTTAATTTTCATGCAGGCCCTTAGGATTTTGAAGCCATGCTCTGCTATCCCCTGCAGATAACTACACTCCTTTTGAGAAATAGCTCTTGGACTGCTACTGGGCCTTCATAGAGACTGACCGTTTAACCATGGATCACCAAGTTACCATGTGACCTACCTGAACAGCCCATTTTGAACTGGATGTTATCTGGCTTACCAAGCCATCAAGTTGAGTATGCACAGCAGCACCTTATTATCAAACGGAAGTGATATTTATATGATTAGGCTTGAGTAGGCCCTGAGGGCCCAGTAATTTACAGGAAGAAGTGGTCCCAATGCCCACGTTCCCCACTCCTACTAGACTGTCTTCTCCCTCAGCTTGCACCCATGGCCTCAGGGAGGGTCCTCTACAATCAATTGACAGAGGAAGAGAGAGTTTGGGTCTATTTAACAGATGGTTCTGCATGATACGCAGACACCAACGAAAGGCAGTTGCATCACAGCCTCTTTTGGGGACATACTTGAAAGATAATGGGGAAGTGAAATCTTCTAGTGGGCAAAACTTCAAGCAGGGAGCCTGTTGTTTACTTTGCGTGGAAGGATAAATGACCAGACATATGATTATATAACAATTCGTAGGCTGTGGCCAATACCCATGATGATCAGGCAATTGGAAAAAACATGGTTAGAAAATTTGTGACAAGGAAATTTGGGGAAGAGATATAGATAAACCTCTCCAAATGGGCAAAAACTGTCAAGGTATTTTATTCCATGTGAATGCCTACCAAAGGGTAACTTCAGCCAAGGAAGATCTGAATAATTGAGTGTACAGAATGACTTGTTCCATAGATACCAGTCAGCCTCTTTCCCCAGCTACTCTTCTTATCACCCAGTGGGCTTCTGAGCAAAGTGACGATGGTGGTAAGAATGGAGGTTATGCATGAGCTCAGCAAAATGGGCTTCCACTCTTCAGGGGTGCCTGGCCACATCCACTGTTGAATGCCCAAGCTGTCATCAGCGGAGGCCAATGCTGAATTCTCTATGCAACCATTTTCCGGGGGAAGGTTGATTATATTGGGCTACTTCCATCATAGAAGGGGCAGCATGTTATTCTTACTGGAATAGACACTCTGGATATAGATTTGCCTTCCTGTCATGCAGTGCTTTTGGCAAAACTCTCTTCTGTGGATTTACAGAATGCTTTGTGCAGCAAAGGACCCAAGCTCATGAAATTCACTGGTCTTACCAGGTTTCTCCTAATCCTGAAGCAAATGCTTGATAGAAAAGTGGAATGGCCTTTAGGAGACTCTCATAGCACCAGTTAAGTGGCAATACCTTGCAGGGCTGGAACAAGTTTCTACATAGGATTATACGTTCTGCATCAATGTCCAATATAGGTGTTACTTCTCCCATAACCAGGACTTACAGGTCTAGGAATCAAGGGTGGAAATGGGAATGGCACCACTCAAAATTATCCTTAGTGACTGACTAGCAAACTTTTTGTTTCTGTTTCCCATGGTCGTATGCTCTGCTGGCCTAGAGGTTTTATTCCCAAAAGAAAGAATGCTTCCATCAGAAGACACAATAATGATTCCATTGAACTGGAAATTAAGATGGTTACCTGACCAATTTGGGATTCTCATGTTTCTGTATCACCAGGAATGAAGAGAGTCACTGTGCTGGCTAGGGTGACCCTAAATATCAAGGGAAAGTTGGAGTACTACTCCACAATGGAGGTAAGAACTAGTATGTCAGGAATACAAAAGAATTCACAGGGAGTCTTTTAGTATTACCAAGCCCGGTGATTAAGATCAATGGGAAATTATAGCAATCCAGGCAGAAGATTTGGATCACTTCATCAGGTAAAGAATTATGACCAGCTGAGACTCTTGCTAAAGGCAAAGGGAATGCAGAATTGATAGTGGAAGGTAGTTATAAACACCAGCTATGACTACAGAACCAGTTACAGAAATGAGGACTGTAATTGTCATAAATATTTCCTCCTTATTTTGTTATAAATATGCTTAGGGCATGCATGTGTATCTATCTATCTATCGTCTCTCAATACCTCAAATATATTTTTCTTACCTCTCTTATTTGCCATGTAACATAAGATATATTGACTTTATATCATAGTACGGCAGGTTGTAAAATGAAGTCATTTTGTTAAACATTGTTTTGTTATAATGTTAATGAGAAAAGAAATCAAATCCCAGCAGAGGCCACTGTCTGTGTGGAGTTCTCAAGTTCTCATCGTGTCTGCATTGAGTTTTCTCTGGAGACTCTGGTTTCCTGCCACATCCCTAATATGTGCATATTAGGTTAATAGGTGTGTTCAAATTGTTCCAGTATGAGTGAGTGTGGGTGTGTGTGTGAGTGTACCTTGTGATGAAATGACATCCTGTTCAGGGTTGGTTACTGCTTTGTTCTTTGAGCTGCCAGATTAGGCTCCAGCCACCCACAACCCTGAACTGGAGTAAGCAAATAAGAAAATGAATGAAAACACAAATACAAATTATTGTAAAAGAAACATTTATAATGTATATGATAATCATACTAATGCATAACGATAAATGATGTGGCACTTAGGCAGGCAGTGACTTTGCCATATTTACTCTTGTTGGTTTTTAAACTTCATGATGGGAGGAGATGCTCCTTACAATTTTCACTTTGTAAACACTTATTCCTTCATTTAACCCACCATCACTATGGCCACCATCACTCACGGATTCACCAAAAATTGGAAAAAATAATTATCTTACTTGTTTTATAATATTAATCTTTCTTAAATATATGATAGCTCACATTTATTTTAGCATTTAATATTAAAAGTATTTGGGGTCTTAGAAATTTGACGATGTTTTTGTAATCAGAAATTTGCCATAGGAACTTAACTCATGTTTATATTAATATCAATATATTTCGCCTATGTAAAACTGGTTTTATTATACATTGTTTGCTTACTCACAGTCTCCAAGATCCTATGGACAATACTTAATGAGGACTTACTATGTGTTAACTCTAAATTACAGTATTTAACATATGGGATATGAAGGAGAAGAGTAGACGTTACTGAAGAATTTTGCCTCCTCTTTAGGGGAAGAGGTAGTGCATTTTTCATGATATGCAGAATAGTTGTATTATGTTAGGTGGATATGGGAGATTAGATTTGGTTTAAGGAGATGGGTATAGACTCTAAATTGACAAGGGGTGTACCTGTGAGGGTTAACTTTATGTGTCAATTTGACTGGACCAGAGGGCTCCTAGACATTTGGAGAAACATTATTCTGGATATGTCTGAGAGGGTGTTTTTGGGTTAGGAGTAACATTTCAAACTATAGACAGAGTAAAATAGATTGTTTTCCCCAATGTGGATGACTGTCATCCAACCAGTTGAAAGCCTGAATAGAACAAAACAGCTGACTGTCCTAAAGTCAGGGGATTCCTGTCTACATTTGGGCTGGGACATCAGGTTTTTTGTTTGTTTGTTTCTTTGTCTGTTTCCTGCCTTCAGATTCAAACTGGAGCATCAGTTTTTCCTGGGTCTCAAGCCCACTGGCCCTTGGACTGGAACTACATCTTCAACTCTCCAGGTTCTCAGGCTTTTGGACACAGACTGGCACTGTACCATCGACTCTCCTCAGTCTCCAGCTTGCCAACTACAGATCTTAGGGCTCCTCTGCCTCCATAATCCTTTCTGCTTCAATAAAATCAGTAGTAATGTCCCTTCTTTCATTTCTGATTTTAGTTATTTGGGTCTTTTCCTCTTTTTTTCTTAGTCAATCTAGGTAAAGTTTTGTGAATTCTGTCGATGTATTTGAATACCCAACGCTTGGTTTCATTGACATTCTCTGCTTTTCTATTCTCTATTTAATACATCACTGTTCTAATCTTTACAATTTCCTTCCTTCTATTAGCTTGGGTTTAGTTTGTTCTTAATTTTCTAATTTCTTAACTAAATGTGTAAACTTAAGTTACTGATTTAAGACCATTCTTTCTTTTGAATGTGTTTACAGCTATCAACTTCCCTCTTATGTTGTGTTTTTATTTTTTTTTTCTCTCAAAGACTTTTTCCAATTTTCCTTGT
Organism: Papio anubis; assembly: GCF_008728515.1. Taxonomy (NCBI): domain Eukaryota; kingdom Metazoa; phylum Chordata; class Mammalia; order Primates; family Cercopithecidae; genus Papio; species Papio anubis. The sequence continues at coordinate 89,147,048 of NC_044979.1, read as the reverse complement.
GATTTCTTTTTTAAACGATTGGTTGTATAAGTTTCCATATATTTGTAAATTTTCTAGTTTTTCTTCTGCTATTGATTTCTAGTTTTATTCTGTTGTGGCCAGAAAAGGTACTTGGTACGAGGCTTGTTTTGTGACCTAATATGTGATCTATCCTGGAGAATGTTCTAGGTGTGCTTGAAACAAATATATACTCTGTTGGCATTGTATGCAATGTTCAGTATTTTTCTTTTATCTTCAGTTAATCTATAGTGTTATTCAAATCTACAATTTCTATGTTGATTTTCCATCTGATTGTTCTACCCATTATTGAAAGTCATATTAAAGTCTTTAATTATTATCATATTGCTGCCTATTTCTCCCTTTAGTACTCTTAATGTTTGCTTTATATATTTTAGGGGCTCTGGTGTTGAGTGTCTGTATATTGGCAATTGTTATATCTTTCTATTGAACTGACCCTTTTATCATTATATAATGTCCTTCTTTGTTTCTTGTGACAGTTTTTGACTTATTTTTTTTCTGATGTAGCCACCCTGTTCCCTTTTTATTACCATTTCTATGAAATACCTTTTTTATCCTTTCACTTTCTACCTAAGTGTGTCCTTAGAGCTAAAGCATGTTTCTTGTAAACAGCATATAGTTTAATCCTTTTTGTAAAAACATCGATTCTGACAATCTGTGTCTTTTTATTGAGAAGTTTATTTACAAAGTGATTACTGATAGAAAAGCCTTTACTTTTGCCATTTTATCGATTCTTCCAATACTCTTTTTGTGTTTAGTTCTCTCTCTCTTTTTTTTTTTCTTTTAGTGAAAATATCTGATCTTTTCTCATTTACTTTTCAGTATATTCTGTAGATAGTTTCTTTGTGGTTACTATAGGGATTACACCTAATATTCTTAAGATTATGATAATCAGTGTTATACTGATACCAATTTAACTTCAAGTGCATACAAAGCTCTGCTCTTTTACAACTTAAGAAGCTCTTTATTTATGTAAATGATACCACAAGTTACATTTTCATATTTTATTCTCATTAGCATAGAATTAAATTTATTTTCTATTCATTTGTCTTTTAAATCCTGTTGAAAATAAAAGTGGTTTCAAACCAAAATTACAATAACACTGTTTTGTATATTGGTCCATATGTTTACCTGTACTGGAGAACTTTATATTTCTCTATGGCTTTGATTTACGGTCTAGTTCCATTTTGTTTATTTTTGAATGACTCTCTTTAACATTACTCATAGAACAGGCTTAATGATAATAAACTCCCTTAGCTTGTTTATCTGTGAATGTCTAAATATTTTCCACATTTTTGAAGGACAGTTTTGCCAGACATAGAATTCTCTTTAAAAAGTTGTGGGTTTTTTTTTCTTCAGCATTTAAAATGTATCATTCCACTCTCTTCTGGCCTGCAACGTTTCTGCCAAAAGTCTGCTGAGTCTTATTGAGAATCTCTTGTACATGAGGGGGTACTGCTTTTCTCTCAATGCTTTCAAGATTTCCTCTTTGTCTTTTTCGGCAGCTTGATTATAATGTGTCTCAGCATCAGTCTCTTTGCCTTCATTCTGCTTGGAGTGTATGGAGCTTCGTGAGTTTGTATATCCAGGCCTTTCCTCAAATTTGGAAGATTTTCAGCTAATATTTCTTGAATTAATTTATTCTGTCCTTTCTCTACCTCTTTCACTTCTATGACTCTCTTAATGTACATATTGATCCACTTGGTGGTATCCCATAAGTCCTTTCAGCTCTGTTCACTTTTCGTTCTTTTTTCTTTTTGCACTTTAGACTGAATAATTTGAAATGTCCTACCTTCAAGTTTGTTGGTCATTTCTTTGCCCATTCAAGTTTTTTTTGTTGAAATTATCTAGTAAACTTTTCATTTTGATGTGGTATTTTTCAGCTCCAGAACTTTTGTTTGATTCATTAAAATAAATTCTATATTTTGTTGGCATCCTCATTTTGTTCAATTTTTTTTTCTTTTCCCTGCCACAGTGATGGATTAGAGGCTTTTGGCCTACCACTGCCACTTAAAAATAGCAAGATAGCACATAAAGATCAACTCTGTGAGCTTCAATTCAAGAAGGAAAACATGACTGAGCTGGAAGTGTGAGAGACACCCAGATCCTGGTGAATAGCACACTAGCAAAACCCCCTGTGATGGCATCTAGCTGATAAAGGTGAGAGAAGCCCTGGGACATGAGAGTAGCAGAGAACCTCCCTTTGTGACTCATCTTTCCCCTAAATACCTGAGAAATCTAGGCCAAGGGAGACCACTATGTTTCTCCCTAGAGCTAACTTGGGAGGAGACTTGGAGATGCTATGAGAGAAATACAATGGGAAAAACTGCAGACATTTTCCCAGACTATGGACTGACAGCAGGATGCCACTTTTAAACTGGGTGTGTACAAAATCAGTCATTCACCTCTTAGGGTGGGGGAGAAGGAGAAAGCAAAAAATATTATTATAGGAAAAGAAAGAAGAAAAACTCCTACCCACATGAAAATAATGCAAACATCAGAAGTGCCAGCATCTCCAGATGAGAAAAAACCAGCGCAGGATTTCTGGCACCATTAAAAAATCTGAATGTAGTGACATAACCAAAGGATCACACTATCTCTCCAGCAATGGTCCCTAACCAAAATGGAAACTGAGACATAACAGAAAAAGTACAGATTGCAAGGAGGCTCAATGAAATTCAAGACGAGATTGAAAATCAACATAAAGAAGCATCTAAAGCAATCCAGGAAATGAAGGAAGAGATAAGCATCTTAAAAATAATCAGAGCTTCTGGAATTGAAAAACTCACTTAAGAAATTTTAAAATATAATCGAAAGCTTTATCAATAGACTGGACAATGCAAAAAGAGAATTTCAGAGCTTGAAGACTGTCTTTCAAAATAATGCAGTCAGACAAAAATAAAGAAAAAAGAATTTAAAAAATTAACTGTCTTTGAGAAATATGAGATGTGTAAAGTGACCAAACTTATAAATTATTGGCACTCCTGAGAGAAAAGCAGAAAAAGTTAACAGCTTAGAAACCATATTTGAGGGAATAATTTAAATTCTTTTTCTAATCTTGCTAGAGAGGTATATTTCCAGATACAAGAAATCCAGAGAATATCTACAAGAACCTACACAAAACGAACATCAGCAAGCATATCACCAGGCTGTCCAAGGTCAACACTGAAGAAAAAAATCAAAGGCAGCTAGAGAAAAAGCTCTAATCACAAATAAAGGGGACCTCATCAAGTTAACGGCAGACTTCCCAGGGGAAAAAACCTTACAAGCCAGGAGAGACTGGGGCCTATTTTCAGCATTATTTAAAAAATTTCAACCAAGAACTTCATATTCTGCCAAACTAAGCTTCAGAAGTGAAGGAGAAATAAAATATTTTCCAAATTAGCAAGCATTAAGGGAATTGGCTACCAATAAACCAGCCTTATAAGAGACCCTTAAGAGTGTTAATGAAACGAAAGAACAATATCTTTTATATTTATCTGCTACTACAAAAATACACTGACGTACAGGGACCAAAGACCCCATAAAGCAACCACACAATGGAAACTACAAAGCAACCACCTAACAACTTCAGTATAGAATCAAAACCTCGCCTATCAATGTTAACCTTGAATCTAAAGGATTTAAACACCCCCACTTAAAATGTACAAATTGGCAAGTTGAATAAAAGAAAAATAAAAGAAAAAGATCAAGAGAAAGAAGTTAAATTTATCCAAATAATGAAAAATTAAAGAAATTAAAAAGATCCAAATAAGAAGAGAATAAGTCGAACTATCTCTCTTCACTGATGGTATGTTTTTATACCTAGAAAACACTAAGGACTCTGTCAAAAAGCTTCTAGAACTGATCAACAACTTCAGTAGTGTTTCAGGATACAAATTAAATGTATCAATATTAGTAGCATTCATGATGGGAACCAAATCAAGAATGCAATCTCATTTACAACAGCCACAAAAAAACAAAATAAAATACCCAGGAATACTTCTAACCAAGAAGATGAAAGATCTCTGTGAGGAGAACCACAAAACACTGCCAAAAGAAATCACAGATGACACTACCAAATAGAAAATCATTGCATGCCCATAGGTTAGAAGAATCAATATAATTAAAATGGCCATACTGCGCAATGCACTCTACAAATTCAGTGCAGTATTCCTATCAAAATACCAAGAACGTTTTTCATAGAACTAGAAAAAATATTCTAAAATTCAAATGGAACTATAAAAGAACTAGAATTGTCAAAGCAATCCTAAGCGAAAGGAACCAAGTCAGAGGCATCACATTACCTGACTTCAAACTATACCATAAGTCTACAGTAACCAAAACAGCATGGTACTGGTACAAAACAGACACATAGACCAGTGAAACATAACAGAGAACCCAGAAATAAAGCTTTACTCCTAGAGCCATCTGATCTTCCACAAAGTCAACAAAAATAAGCAATGGGGAAAGAACTTCCTATTCAATAAATGGTGCTGGGATAGCTGACTAACCATATGCAGAAGAATGAAACTAGACCTCTGCATTTGTCACCACACACAATAACTAATTCAAGATGGATTAAAGATTTAAATGTAAGACCTCAAACTATAAGAATCCTAGAAGAAAGCCTCAGAAACATCATTCTAAACATAGACTTGGGAAAAAATTTATCCATAAAAAGCAATTGCAACAAAAACAAAAATTGACGAGTGGGACCTAATTAAACTGAAGAGCTTTTGCACAGCACAAGAAACTATCAACAGAGTAAACTGACAATATACAGAATGGGAGAAGATACTCACAATCTATAAATCCAACAAAGGTCTAACATCTAGAATCTTCAGAAACTAAAGCAGTTGAACAAGCAAAAAACAACCCCATTTTTAAAAATAAGCAAAAGATATGAACAAACACTTCTCAAAAGAAGACATACATGTGGTGAACAAACATGAAAAAAAATGTTCCACATCACTAATCATCAGATAAATGCAAACCATAACTATGATGAGATACCATCTGCCACCAGTCACAATGGCTATTATTAAAAAGTCAAAAAACAAGAGCTGCTTAGTGAGGCTGCAGAGATGAGAATACTTATGTACTGTAGGTGGGAATGTAAATTATTTCAGCCATTGTGGAAAGCAGCTCAGAGATTTCTATTAATAAAAGAACTTTAGGTTCTAGATAATAAAGTTACCATTCAACCCAGCCATCCTATTATTAGGTATATATCTAAAAGAAAACAAGTCATTCTACTTATAGAATGGACTCACGTACTCATCGCAGCACTATTTATTATACAATAGAAAAGACATGGAATCAATCTGGGTGCCCATCAATGGTGGGTTGGATGAAGAAAATGTGGTACAGATATACCAGGGAATACTATGCAGACATACGAAAAATAAAAATACATCGTTTGCATCAATATGGATGCAGCTGGAGCTCATTATCTTAAGTCAGTTTGGTTGGAAACAGAAAATCAAATACCATATGTTTTCACTTTTTTTTTTTCTTTTTTTTTCTTTTTTGAGATGAAGTCCCACTCTCATCCCCCAGGCTGGAGTGCAATGGAGCAATCTCAGCTCACTGCAACCTCCGTCTCCACGGTTCAAGTGATTCTCCTACCTCAGCCTCCCGAGTAGCTGGGATTACAGGCGCCTGCCACCACGCCCAGCTAATTTTTGTATTTTTCATAGAGATGGGGTTTCACCATGATGTTGGCCAGGCTGGTCTCGAACTCCTGACCTCAGGTGATCCGTCCTCCTCGGCCCCCCAAAGTACTGGGATTACAGGCATGAGCCACCGTGCCCAGCCATGTTTTCACTTTTAAGTAGGAGCTAAGCATTGGGTATTTATGGACATAAGGATAGCAACAATAGAAACTGTGGACTGTGGTAAGAGAGAGAGGGAAAGGAGAGAAGGTTGGAAAACTAATTATTGGGCACTATGCTTAATACGTGGGTGATGGAATCATTCATACTCCAAACCTCAGAATTACACAATATACCCATGTAATAAACCTGCATAGGTACCCCTGATTTTAAAATGAAAATTTAAAAATAAATAAAATAATCTGATAATGATGTAAAATTTTTAAAAAAGAAAATGATTATTTTATTTCTACCTAGCAGCATTGCATTACTTATTTCCCCTTTGATCCCTTTCGTTTCTTATCTAGCATGCAGATTTATTGCTGAAAATGCTTTAGATCATATGACTTTATACGAAGTCTTTAATGTAGCAAAACTTTTAGCTGGGTCACCCAAATAACAGAAATGACTGTTTTAAAAGAGAGACCCTAAACTAAATGGCCTTTAAATGAAAATCATACTGTATGATTACAACATTGTCTAAATCTTAAATTGCATGTAAAATATCAAACAAAACATTTAAATAGCCAAAAAATCCACCAAATTTGTTTTACTGATTTTCTTCGGTCCTTGTCCCTGTTTCATTTATTTGTTTGTCTCTATTTCTTTTAGCCTTTTAAGCATATTTAAGACAGATGTCTTAAAGTCTTTGTCTAGGAACCCTGATGCATGTTTCTTCAGAGACTGTTTCTGGAGATTGATTTTGTTCCTTTACACTGGCTGTATTTCCCTGTTTCTTTGTATGACTTGTGATTTTTTTGTTGACTATTGGACATTTCATCAAATAGTCACTTTCCCCAGTCTTTAAAATCGGCATGGAAGTCTTTTACCGATTAACAGGACCTTGAATCTTGAGGTTAGCCCAAGGTAGTCTTGTCAGGTCTTTGGCAGCATGCATTTGTTTGGTCCTATATGTGTGCTTTTTTTTCCTCCCTGAATTCCCCTGGCTGCTTTTAAGTGTCTTAATTTCCCAAAGAGCCTCACTCCAGCTTCTTCTTGGGGCCTTAGATGCTCTATTATTTTCCTTTGCCCATGATCAATCATTTGCCCCAGGTGGGTGCAAGTGTATAGTCTTCCTGCAGTTTTCACATGTCATTGTCCATCACTATCATCCATGGCTTCTACCCTCAGATCTAAACTATGCTACCATTTCCTGTCTGTGCTGTGAGACAGACACACAGTCCCTGAGCAACCCACAGACAGGACAGAACTACTTTGCCAACAATTTACTCTGCTATTTCTGGCCTGAGGTAGAGAACCAGAAATTGTGCCATACTGTAGACTGAATGTTTGTCCCTCTTCAGTTCAGACATTGAAGCCTTAACCCTCAATGTCATAGTATTAGGAGGTAGGGCATTTGGTAGATAATTCGGTTTAGATCTGGTCATCAGAGTGGAGCCCCAGGATGTGATTAGTGCCCCTATGGGAAGAGAAAGAAATGCTATAACTTCCTGTCTCCACCATGTGAGGATACAGCAAGAAGGCAGGTATTTGCAATCCAGGGAGATGACCCTCACCCTAACCTGCCCATGCTGGAAACTTATTCTCTGATTTCCCAGCCTCCAGCACTGTGATAAATAAATGTCTGTTGTTTATGTCACCCAGTCTATGAACTTTTGTTACAGCAGCCAAGTAGATTAAGATAGGCCACTTCCTCCTGATCTCAGTGCAAAGAATGAGGCAAAGATAGATGAATAAAACTTGAAATTTCCTACCATTTGAATGTGGCTTTTTCTTTATTGGGTATTTACTTGGTTAATGTAGATCTTTGACTAGTTTCCAGAGGATCCATAAAGTTATTTTTATCAGCATTTGGTTGTTAACTTGATATTTCTGTAAGGGAGCAAGATCCTGGAGCACCCTATTCTACCATCTAGCTGATGGTACTTTCCCCTGTAATTTAGAATGTTTAATAAATGGTGGGTAATATACCATGAATCCAGGTATGCTACATCAATGTTAGAATACTTCTTTTACCTAGGAGTTTTGAAAGTTGGCCAAGGCTGGATGTGGTGGCTCATGCCTGTAATCCCAGCACTTTGGGAGGCCGAGGTGGAGTTCAAGAGGTCAGGAGTTCAAGAGCAGCCTGGCCAAGATGGTGAAATCCCATCTCTACTAAAAGTAGAAAAAAATTAGCCAGGTATGGTAGCACGTGCCTGTAATCCCAGCTACTTGGGAGGTTGAGGCAGAAAATTACTGGAACCCCGGAGGCAGAGGTTGCAGTGAGCTGAGATTGCAGCACTGTACTCCAGCCTGGCGACAGACCTAGACTCCATTTCAAAAAAAAAAAAAGTTGGCCAAATATTTAATTAACATATTTAACTAATATTTCAATGTCATAATTTGTATAAAAATGCTTAGTTTCTAGAAATTCATTAATATGATTCCATAGTTCACTATGTGCACTGTAAAATATTCTGAAGTATACATGATAAATAGCCAAGTTTCATGCCTAAGTACACACACTATACATATATACAGAGACATTCCTGAGCAATTACAAAATATGGTTTTGTAACAAACACTGTGTTTTTCATATATAACAAATGCATTATTTTCTTCTGCCCAAAATGCAAATTTGCAAATTGCATCCAGGAACTCATCAAATCTGCTAGATGAATTATGTAATTCAATTTGGCAAAATTTTTGCACACAGCACAAATAGTTTTCTTTGGTTTTCTTGGATTCTGTTCTGAGAAGGAGGTAGCTGGAAAAAAAGTGAAAAATTACAGGATATGATTCATAAAAATCCCACATCTTTTTTGTGTGCTTGTACATTCTTTTTTGAGGGAAAATGTTTTTGTCCCACAGTAATGGCTCCTCGTCCTTCTCAATGAGTACTTTTTAGTCAGAAAGATAGCCACACACAATATTTCCAAGATACTCAAAAAAAGTAGTCACAAGGAGAAGACGCATGTCATTTAGCAGCTAAAAGAACATGTAGTATGTTCATTAAATCTCTTTTTCACCAGAAAGGAATGTGCAGCCTGAACTTTAACATGGCCACAGTATGTACAAAGAAACGAAACCTCAGCTATGTATGTTCCTGCCAAGCATTAGCTCAAATCTTTCGCTCTTCAACATGTAACGAATATCTGTTTTCCTGTCATGTTTTGACAGTGAAGAAAATGAACCTCATTTCTAAGGGTCAGACAAGTGGCAGTCACTACTGTTCCCTCCTCTTTTTATTTGATGCCAGCGGTAAGATTCAACACATAACACCAAAGAAAGGACTACCAGCACCCATTGTCAGAGACAGTTTTCAGTGGTTGCATTAAACATTAAATCTCTGCAGATGATCTATGTGTTTCTAATTTGTAATTTCTCTACGGAAGCAGCCTGCAAACTTTTTAATCATTTTCAGTTTGTCAAAAACTGTTAAGGCACTGGCTGCCCGTTATCGACAGTGAAGAGCTCTTTCAAGTAATGGAATGACTAGCAGTTTCAGAAGCTAAAGTGTCAATTTTATACATATGAAGAATTTGCAGAATAACAGAGCTAATGAGAACCCTAGAGATGTCCTTTCATGGCTGGAGACTGAGGTCACTTGCAATTCTCATCAATGTGAAAGACCGGATAAACTGCAACACCCCTGCCATAATGTTCAAGAGATGCTGAGTGGAATATTCTTTTAAATGCATAGCTAAATTCAGTGCTAGAAATACCAGGAAGGAAGAAGACACTGAAAAAGAAAGTGGCATGTGGGAGAGTTGATGCTGTCATTGGCTTGGGATGGGGTTGTGGAGAATAAGTTGCCAGTGTAAGTAACCCAAGGATTTATGTTTTAATACCTACATAAAGACAGAAGATGAACTCTTGGACTTCTTGAGATAGATAATTGAAACTGAGAAGCTCATCCTATCACAGGCATTCACAATTGACCAAGAACCTTGAAAGGCTGCTTCCAGGTGGGAGAGTAGAATGAAAAAATGTCTTCCCACTGACGACAGAATGACGAGGAAGTTGGTTGTTTCTTTGTGGAGACTGGATGGGTATAAAAAGTTTCTTCTGAGATTGTTAAGCCTGGACATAGATTTTTAAATTTAAATTTATATTAGTCATATGGCCAAACAATCCATAAGCAAAATAGTAATAACAAGGATTAAAGTGATCCTAGGTAGTAAAACTACTGAAATGCCTGTCAGAAGGAAATAAAAAACTACCTGAGAGGGATATGTCTTCAATCCAGATAACATGTTATTCTCACAGATAAAAGCCCTACTAAAACTTAGCTCATGATAAAATAGTTTTAGAGGAGTAACCAAATTAATATAAGCAAGTGCTTGAGTATGAGATCACAGAGAACCCTGATAGAGACTGTAAACTAAATGTGTAGAACATTATTAAAATATAGAGTAAGAAATCTAAGCAATAAAGAAATAAGACACTAGAATAGTGGAATATTTAAAATTTAAGTACATCTTTAAAAATGAATAGTGTTTTTGAAAATTAAAATTTATAGTATAAAAATGCATAAAATTAGACCTGCAGTTTTAGAGGAAATTATTCAAAGACACCATAAAGAGACAATGCAGTGGAAAATGTAAAAGACAAGTTTAATGACATAAAGTATAGAGTAAGGCTTATCAGTATGTATCTAACAAGAGTTCTATCTAACAAGAATTAGGAAAAAATGGAATAGAAGACTAGGGGAGCTATTATCAAACATAGATAACTTAGAATTTTCCAGAATACAGGAAATAATGAAATTTTTACATTTGGGAAACACAGTCAGTCCCTTGCAGCTTACACACACACACGCACACACACGCACACATACGCACACACACGGAGTCACACTTGCTCACAGAGAGGATCTTAAAATGCCAAGAGAAAAAAGATTATTTTCAAAGAAACAATTATTAAGCAATTACAGGCATCTTGGCAGTGAAAGTAGAGGCAAGTGTACAATAAAATGATGTTATCACAGTGCTGAGAAAAAGATAATTGGCAATCTAGAATTCTATACCCAGTCATGATCATTCAAGAGTGAGGCCAAAAAATAAAAAATAAATTCATCTCAGACAGGCAAGCTAGAAGAAAGTTAATCACTCCCATCCTGAAAGAAGAAAGAAATGAGGTGTAACCAAAATTATTGAGCAAAGATATTGGCAATACTTATTGACAACCTTTGTATTATTATAACTGGTTTTATGTAAATGGTCACACATATATATCAATAATTGCTCTAAATAAAATCAAGGTTTAAAAATAAAGTGAAACTAAATGCAAGGCAATAATGAGATGTAGGATAAAATAGAATATGTAGGACTCAATACAATTTGTGGTCCTTATTTTCTGCAAGTGGAGAGTACACATGTGTAGTTAAGAAAACTGACTTTTAAGTCAATGCTGCATTTGACTAGTGTGAGTAAAATAATAGACATATAATGTATATTTTTTAATAATAAAAGTTGGGTGTGTAACTTTCAAATCATTAAATAGGAAATAACAAAGAAATTAAGGCTATGAGAAGATAATGAACTTGCCAAATGTCACAAGCGAGGCTGTTGTAGAAATAGGGCTGGAAACCAAAAGTCTGGATTCCCAGGCCTTCATTCTCTTCTCTGGAAATACTCTGGGAATACATCTACTAAACTTGAATATTGTTAGAGTATAAACAAGATTTGTACACTTATCTGCTTTTAAAATTGTTTCTTTTCTTTTTTTTGAGATGGAGTTCCACTTTTGTTGCCCAGGCTAGAGTGCAATGGAGTGATCTCAGCTCACTGCAACCTCCACCTCCCGGTTTCAAGCAATTCTCCTGCCTCAGCCTCTCAAGTAGCTGAGATTACAGGCATGCAACACCATGTATTTTTAGTAGAGACGGGGTTTCTCCATGTTGGTCAGGCTGTTCTCGCACTCCTGACCTGGTGATCCACCCACCTTGGCCTCCCAAAGTGCTGGGATTACAGGCGTGAGCCACCGTGCCTGGCCAAAATTGTTTCTTAAAGCTGTAAACATCTGACTCGGTTTGATCTCAACACCAATGACACTGATTTTTTAACACAGATTATTATATGGGGCGCCATATACTTTTCCATCCACTTTCCATTGAGCTTAAAAGAATTAGTGACAAGAAATGACTACTTTATAGCATCTAGCCATCCTTTATAAATATGTACTAATTGCAAAGCAGTGTTTTTGGCTGTTTGGGACTTCTGAGCTAAATTTAATAGTCTAGTGGGAGAAAGGGCACTGTATGTAACCATGAAAAAGAAGTTCGAATGTATCTGGTTAAAACAGGCTGGATTTTAAAATAGGAAAATTAAAACTTCAAAATGGTAGCACAGCATTAATGGCCCAGAGACCACCTCTAAGTACAATCTGCCTGATTGAGGGTGTTACAGCCTATCAGGATTTGGGGTCTGATGAAAGAATTAAAAATACTGCTTATCAAGGTCAGTGCTTTGAAAAGTAGAAGAGTTTGGAAATTATGCTTTATTAAGGAGCAATGAAGTAAAGCCAAATTGGTTATTAAAGAATTTGACTGTTGGGGACATGTCTTTCCAGAAATTATAAGCAACTAATTTTTTAAAACAAAATAATGGGAGAAAAGCAAATGACTGGAATTTAGAAAGCAATTTCTAAGTTTTTTTTTTTTTTTTAAAGGATTTCTACAAAATTAATCTCCTGTCATGGGGAACATCACACACCAGGGCCTGTCGTGGGGTGCGGGGAGGTGGGGAGGGATAGCATTTGGAGATATACCTAATGTAAATGACAAGTTAAAGGGGGCAACACACCAACAGGGCACATGTATATACATGTAACAAACCTGCACATTGTGCACATGTACCCTAGAACTTAAAAGTATAATACAAAAACATTTTTAAAAAATTAATCTCCTGTCTTTATACATCTTAACATTACATCTTCTTAATTGAATGTTGATCTGGTAGACCTCAGGGATGAAAGGGACTTGAACAAATATTCTAATCATATCGACTTTCTTGATAGGGCTGTGCCCAAATCTTTCCATGAATATAATTATATGTAATTTAGACCACACGTTTCTTAAATCTATTGTATCTCTGCCTCCCTATTATAATTTTATGAAGAAAAAAGAGAGGTCATATTTTTTAGACAGTCTTAGTATCACATGATTCTAAAGCCAAACCTATTTTGTGGTAATATTTCTTTTGTGGTTATATCAGATGGAGATTTAATGAAATTTTCATTTCCTTTATATACTTATATTGCCAATTTTCTTGCTATTTTCCATGCTATTCTGAGAACAAGTACTGAATACTTAGGACATATTGCAGGCTGTCAGTGAATGTTGATTACATTGTATGCACTAGTTGGATAGCAGTAAAGAAGATGAGTTTTGTTCTGGCATTTAAATTGTAATTTACTCATCCATTAAATTACCCCTCTCATGGGTTCGTTGTGAGATTTAAACAAGAGCACAGGGTAAGTGGTAAATAACTATTAATATTTTTATTTTTAGAATAAATAAAACAACCAAAACAAAACCTGTTTAACAAAGGAGAAAAAATAAAACTTGTGCACTAAAAATACACATTCTTAAAAGAAACAATCTCATTTTACATGGATGTAAAGTCTTCACATTTGGTTATGAATAAATCTTCATCAATATATAATTAACTTATTAAAAGATGTACTTTTTATTATACCATTAAATTGATTCACTTTATCACATCTTAAGTTTTTAAATCTTATTTCTTTTGGAAAAAATATTTTTTAGAACAAAATATATATGGCATTATATTTTAAATGTATAAGCTTTCATTATGGAGTTAATAATACCTTTTCTAGATACACTAAGACCTTTAAATTTGATTTGGTCTAAGGTGCATGTAATCTTTTTAAAAATCCTCTATTTCTCCAGTTTTTTTTTTAAAGATTACAGAAGGAATTCATTAATCTTTTCATCTCTTTTCCTGAATCTTACTTTCCTTTTCTTAGGACATTTGAAAGAACAGCTGTCAGTCTTTTCCAAAGTAATTATTAGGACATGAAGGGAATTATCTATTTATGGTCAACCTGGAGGACCTAGGAATTTGCATAGCCTATTGGTATTACAAAGTTGAGGGGTAATTACTATATTTGGAAATATTTTGGGTTCAATAACCCTAAAGCACCACAGAAGTGTTAAGTAGTGAAAGATATTCTTTAGGCTTCCTTTTTCAACTACAAACTACTCTTTTAAAATAACAATATGACATTCATTCTTACTTTTTAAACATAGGCTCCACTTCTTCAATTGTTCGCTTTTTACCATGGAAACTTAAATGAAACAAAGAACCACAAAGTAACATTTGCCATTTGACAAATCTGATTAAACCAAAGGTGTTTACCATTGAAACCCAGTCTACCCACCTACTCCATCTCAAGTTTGCCTTTTTTAGACAAAATATTACTATCTTTTCCCAGAAGGAACCCAAACCATTGTCCATTGGAAACAGTTACATTTTAAAATGTTAAACATTGCAGGGGGTTATAAAATACAAAAATAAGTATTGGTCTTGGAATATTTAAACAGTTTTTGGAGTATGTGCTCTAAAGATATCTTAGGGTTCTTGGCCAGATTAGAGAAAGTTGTTGATATAGGAATAGAAACAACAACTTTTTAACTTGTACTTACTGTACAAATCTAGCCACAATTACCAGATCCATTTAAATGACTTAAAAAAACTTAGCAAAGACTGAGCATACAGTCTGTTCTGAAGGTTAATCATAGTTTTTTAGTCAAAGAATATCTTTAGTATGTCATCTTTGATGTGTCATACATACATCTGGAGAGGATAAGGGTCAAATCCTGCTCTCACTGTAACAATGCGTTAACCTTTTCAATGCTTGATGTTCTCATCTCTAAGTTAGACTAATAACACCTATGATGCAGGGTTCATGTGATGGTTAAATATCATTCAGGTACAGTGTTCAGTAGAGTGACAGGCACATGGCAGGTACTTTATCAGTGGTAGTTATTATTGTTCTTTATTCTAACCATCAAACTACAATCAAATAGCAACTCTGTTTTAATTTACTTCTTCTTTTGTGAATTTTCACATTACTGTAAGGGAGATTTAGTCACAAGTAAACCTTTTTTTTTGAAAATGGAATTGTACATTTTATGGTAATTCATGATTCATAATATTTTGTTTATCCAACAAATATTCGTCAAATATTTGCTATCCAGAGTCTAATGGTAGGCACCAAGGACATAGAAAAATAAGAACACTTTTATTTCAAATAGCTTTTATTCACATAGGACTAGAGGAAAATCTAATTCAGTAGAAAACACAAAACAAAGGGGAATCTTTTAGTCTCTTCAAAGGAGAGTCATGACATTAACAACATCAACGATAATTTGGAACACACCATTGCATTTTCAAATACAAAAAAGGAATCAGAAGAAGGTGGACATTCCATGAGCATGTTCAACAATGGTATTGTTATTAGGTATTAATCCTTTATTAGATTATTATTTTTCACATCTGGGAAAATACCACTGGCAGCACAATTTTAAGAAAAGTTTGGCAACATGTATTTTTCTCAGCAGCTCTGGATGACAGATCTTGGTGATGCTAGCCAAAAAAAATTAAGGGCAAAACCACTGGTGCACAGAGGACAACAAACTGATCTTATTACAGAAACAGATATCAGACCACAATAGAAAAGACATTTTTATTTTACACTAAGCCAAAAATTCTAGATTATTGGCATACACATCAACAAGCCTGGTCTAGAGTGTTTAATCACAAAAGTAATAAATATTGGTTTCCTGCCTGCCCTGCCTACCTTATTTAAAAATATCAGGACATTTGCTTTCAAATGACACAGACTGCTAAGGCTGTAACCTACAAAATGGTCACTCATTTTTAACGGCTTGTTTGTTATACCTAGAAACCACTGAAAGGGCAATTTCCTATATCATAGTTATTGTGGAGGTAGACACTGACGTTGCTTCCCCAGAAAGAATTTGAGACTATTAAAGTGTAGGAAGAACAAATGAGGAGTTTTATCCAAAAACAACCCTTACATACCCAAGGAAGTGCCATTCCACTTCAGATTTTGCAATTCTTAATTCTTTGTTTTTTTAAAAATGACTCCATTTCTGTTGAATTTTGAGTTAATAAAACCAATAGCCCAATATTGCTGCAAGATCTCTATGAATTGTCATAAAATGCCAGCTCCAAGAAGGGGATTCAAGACATGGCCACAATGTCCCAGGAAACATTGAACTCTCCCTATTATATTTGACATTGCAACATTTGCTTCTATTGTGCCTAAGGCTTAAACAAAAAAATAAAAGGATTCCAATTTTTTTTTTTAAAGTCTGGAAATCTCTTCCTTTCAAAACATATTGATTTACAGTTTCTCCTTTGCCAGTTTTCCTTCAGGTGAGAGTTCATGCTTGTGGGTTTGACTCAAAGACATCTTCCAAAGGACAAGGTAATATAAGTACAAGTTTCTCTACACAGTAACTAGCACAACATGATTAGGGAGTAGCAAGAATGATGGCAAACTATGTTTGAAACAGAAAGAATAATTCTGCTTAATAAAACAAACTGCCAAGTCCAAAATTGTAGACCAAAATACAATAACTAAATCTATCTTTTAAGAATATTCGAAAAAGTCAAGTGGCTCTTGAAAAAAGATGAAAAACAAAAGACAGACAGAGTGTCTATCAAAGTGTTTATATAAAATGTCATGAAAGACAGTAGGCCTAGTGGTATCTCAGAAAATAAGTTGTCAAGGTCATTTCTACTAAGGAAATATAATGTAGAGATTTCAGAAACTTTTGATTGCTTAGATATGGGCAATTTGGTATAGACTGTTAGGCAGAAAAAGTAGAGAAGAGTTGAAAGAACATTATTTGTTAGAAATATTGTAAGTTTACACCAGATTCACCATGTATTTGCTAAATGTTTCAGTTTGAGAATTAAGATGGTTTGAGAAATTGCAACAACCTCATTACCTTATCATTGGATCAAGTCCAAACAGCCCCAGATCAGAAGTCTTAGGTTTAATTGTCTGACCTAGTTATTTCCAGCATAGTAATAACTGACTCAATTGTATTTAATGTATTTTACAAAAGCATTATACGAAGCTAGGAATATCATAGATAAAATGGACTGCAGTTGATTTGGAGAATTAAGTTATGTAGTATGAGTATAGCATGTGTGAGTATACCTTGTTCACTTACAAATATCATCCTCTGGCCACTTGACAATCATGCTCTGCTTCATAAAGCATTTAATGGAGTAAAAGCAAGCAAGGAGGCAAGGGCTATGATTTTTGATGCAAATATGCCCAGAAAAAGAAGCCACACATAGGAACTTACATATTTAATGGTGGTGTTGATGAAGGTGACAAGATACATTATAATATTTCATTCCAAAGGCAGCACATTGTACAAAATACTGCTGGAGACTGTACTATAATAGTGGCCTTTGGGAACACAAGAAATTTGATGATGATCACGACCATGTTGATCAGTTTTGAAGACAACTAAATGCCTTCACTTCTTAGCATAGGCCATCTGGTTTTCATTTCTTTGAAAGTGAAAAACGCCATCTTTATGAAAATAGTTGAACAGGTGTGTGGTTTTCTACTTCTATCTTGTTTTCCCCTTATTTTCTCAGCAGGACAAGTGAATTCATTCCTGAAGCAGGAAAAGAATGTTAAGATACATGCCACTAGAAATGACAATGTCAGACACTGACAGAGTCATTTCAAGTTCAGAGTGAATCACTTTTAAGATGGTAAAGTTTGGCTTGTTTCTTTTGGGGCTATAAGACTTTTAATATTTCTTTCATTGAGATAAGTTGAGAGTAAACATTCAACAGAGAAATACTAAGAAATATTCAAATTAATTATTCTAAACATAAATGCTGGCGTTAAGACAATAAGTTTGGCCAGGCGCAGTGGCTCACGCCTGTAATTTCAGCACTTTGGGAGCCTGAGGCGGGTGGATCACCTGAGGTCGGGAGTTTGAGACCAACCTGACCAACATGGAGAAACCCCGTCTCTACTAAAAATACAAAAATTAGCCAGGTATGGTGCGCATGCCTGTAATCCCAGCTACTCGGGAGGCTGAGGCAGGAGAATTGCTTGAACCCGGGAGGCGGAGGTGGCAGTGAGCCAAGATTGCACCATTACACTGCAGCCTGGGCACCAAGAGCAAAACTCTGTCTCAAAAGTTTTAAAATGCTGGTTGAAGAGGAATTTTTTCCCAGGAGATTTTCCAAATGATCATTCTATTTTACTTCCATATGGAGTCTGTAAAGAAACCCAGTAAATCCACAAGGCTTTATAAATGACCTTTGGAAATAAAGCAGGACTGAACTATTAAGAAAGACCAGTCCTGTAATTTCTGAATCCTTTGTGGGAGGAGATGCCCTGCTTTCAAGGCCATCATGTTGTCAGTGAGAGGTTAGTGAGAGTGTCGTGTAGAGCTGGAGTAAAAACTGAAGGCAAGATTTCCATCCCCAGGATTGATAATGGAAATGTGATTTGTAGTCATTTTTTCACAAATATCTCTATTTTCTCCAAAGCTGACTTCCAGCCCCACTATTGATATTATGAACTTGTTAAAATATTTAAAGATAGTTCATCTCAAAATGTTCTTTCCATTTACGAAGCAATGGTAACATAGCCTCTGGTTTTGAGTCCATTTTGGTTACTGTTTAATAAAATGAACTGTGTTTTTTAGTTTAATATCCAGCCCCAAATTATACAATTGGGAAAAATTAATATTTAAGACTTCTTTTTATACCTATGTTTGACAGTTTATTAAACTCCTAGTATTATTTACTAGATTTATGAAAAATCATTTTTATTCACCTATATGAGATATCATGAGACTGTGAGAGAGCCTATGTGATTTTCTTCAAAGTAAGGATCACAAAGAGATGCAAAATTGATAATACTCTTCTAGCCTCTCATTCAGAACAATTGTGAGCAATAAAATTTAAACCTGTAAGTGAAGAAAAACTATATCAAGTGAAACTACCCTTTCAAAAAGTGCTGGTCTATTTCAAAAGAAGTGTTGATATTTTCTGAAAGCCTCTATTCTGTCCCTCAGGGCTATGCTCCATCTTGTAACGGTATAATCAAAAAGCACTGGCATTCTGTTCTTACAGCTACATTCAGCTGTGAATAATCCTCTCCATAGTTCATTTGCTTCTCCAGGTATCTGAAAGATTCTAAGTGCAACCTATTGGGTATGGTGTCACATGGGAGAATGTGTGATTAACTCATTAATGTGTCAAGTTTTAAATCTAAATAACCATGGAGATGTCCTAGTGATTTGGCTATATCAGATTAATGGCTTGGCATAAACATGTGGCTAAACTGTTGTAGGAAACTTCAGTAAATTAGTATATTTGCATTACACTGTTTTATTTTCCTATTCAACATCTAAAAAATATCTGGGAGGACTAAAAAGTAATGACAGAAATTTATAATTATGAAGTTGATTTTAAAACTAAACGATTATTTTTCTAATTAAAACATGAGTTTCCTTTTTAAAATGGGGGAGAGTCTTTTGTTAAGCCTTTGGCTCTCCTATTTTTTTAAGTAAATATCCTCAAGCAATCACTGCAAAATAACATAAGCTAGCAAATATGATTGGTATGAATTTCTCTGAAAATATCATGAAAATAAAATTTATAAAAAATTGATTACTACTATGAATCTAGATTGAATTTGCCCGTATGCAATGAAAGCAATTTTTACCTAATACTAAGTTACATTCCATTTCAGATTTCCTATTTCAAAGGGTGTCTCAAATTTCTAAGATGTTAAACCAAGTATTGAGCCATTTTTGTATATGTAATAAAAGTCTTTAAAATTAAAATGGTAATCCTAAAAAAACCAAATGCATGAAAAATATGGTCTGACTGTATAACAAAGGGAGTTATATAATTCTACTTGAGTGAAATCTTTCATCTTTGATTTACAGGTTAGAGTCCTCTCTAACTAAAACCACATTGTTCCATATCTTTCATATCATGGCCTTCCCTAAAACCTTGTTTTAATTAAGGTTTCTTTCAGATTTCTGAATAAAAGCATGACAATCTTCACTTATGGCTTTAATATATCCTTTGAGTTAGAAAAATATATAAAAAGAAACATCAACTTTTTCAAAAGCATTGTCAGATATTAAATACTGTGAGATATTCTACCTCAATATCTTTAGGTGTTTGAGTTATATGTTGAAATAGAATTTTAGGAGGTAGGAGGATAACCTACTTATATTTAGTAAGTTACTTTTAATCTCAGAAATAAATGTCCTTTATTTTTAACCTTTGACACTAAGGCAACTTGTTTAAAGGCTGTTTTTTGTTTTTGTTTTTTTTTTCACATGAAGGCACAACTTCTAGGTTAAGTCAATTCAAGGTGACTACAAATAAGCAGTGCCTTCGTTAACACATTTCAAACACATAGAAAATTGAGCAATGTTGCTTAAGTGATATTCGTGTGAACAGCTTCACAGTTAATAAAATGCAATCAGACAAAACAACTGTGTTAACCTGGAAAATAAACAAAATAATCTAAATAGTCAAGGCCCTCAAGTAATAGGGGAGATTATGGGTAATCTTCAGTTTTTCTAAAGGTAGGAACGAATGATGAAAGGTAAGAAGAAAGAAATTGACAGAGGGCAGAAAAATAAAGGTGAGTGAATAAGTCCTTGATAGATTTGCAACAAATTAAGACTACCTTTGAAAGGTTACGTGCTTTTCAAAGACACTAAAAATGCTTGGTGGAACATTTGCTCAGACCTACTGTCATAAGAACAAGGGATGTATGCGGGGCTGGGAGGTGGGGCGACTTCATTCTCCAACACAGTTGCAAAATTGCAAATCGCCTGTGTGTGAGAACACAAAGATATTATGGACATTAAAAAAAAAGTGATATAAAATATTGCACCATTACAAACAGTGTGTGAGGTTCCTTTGGCATTTGGACTTTGAGATACAGTGTGGTTTATTGCACTGAAAAAAGCCTCATGCTAGTGCCTCCATCTTGAACTTTTACTAGGAAGAGTTGAACTGTGTGTTAAAGTTTAGGGAAAAAAAAAAAAAACCCTAACAAAACAAAACAAACAAACAAGAAACATTACATTCTGGGTGGAATTACTATCCATTCATAGTAAAAGCAAATCCTGTAAACAAGTTAAGACTGTTTGAAAAAAAAAAATTACCCAAAAAAAGCTGATCAGAATGTCAGGAATGAATACCCCTCAGGTTTTGCCCAAAATTTCACTGGCTGTCATAGCTTCTGAAATTAACAATATCTAGTGCTGTACTGAATGTTTCTAGTTCAAACTTGGTGTCTAGGAGTGGGTCATCCAGCATATTAAAAGCATGCTGGAAGCAGTTTCTTCCAATCGTGGTTTACTGTAACTCTAGAATCACAGCGGTTACGTTTAAGGAATCTTTAATGCCCTTTCAAGTCCATCCAAAGAACAAGTGAAGCTGCTGTTCAGAATTTTGTGCCCAGTGTTTATGTTCCATTGAATCTGTGCCACCCAGGCAGCAGACAAGACATGTCTGAGGGTGCTGGGGTGGGGGGATACACAATGATGTCACACACAGGAAATATCAGAGGGGGACTTGGCACTTCACAAGGCTGGCTCCTCTTCCATAGGCTCACCAGCAGTTCTGTAAAAATAAACAGGCAATCAGAATACGGCATAAGAGTACACAATGACATTGTAGATTTTCATGCATAATCAAAGCTGATTTTTCAGCTCTCTCTAATGTTTATTTGTGTTATTCAGTTATCCATAAATAGAATTTCTTTCCTAGGAAGTATAAACAAATGTCAAGGGGAAAAACATTTTCGATCCAAGCAATCATTGGAAATGTTCCTGTTTATATTAAAACATGTCAGAATATTTTATAACTCTAGATTCCAAAATGTATATGTTTTGTGTCTACTACAGTTCAATAATTTATTGAAAAATTAACTATGATATTTTATTTTAGGAGCAATTGCTGTGATTTCCTATGGAACCAGTTTGATAATGAGAGCAAAGGACCCAGCTAGCTTCTGGAGGAGACTCACTAGGGCTCTGGTTTTTGCTTCTGTTCTTTCATAACTGGATTGGCTGCCTGCCGGAGGCATTTCAAATCAAATTCTGAATTTGATTAACAAATCGTTGCTACAGACCCAATATTTTTACAAGAAATGCACTATGGTAGTGTGTAAATAGTTTTTATTCGGCATCATCTGCGGGGTGTTCTGCGCAGGCAAAACCAAAACTAATTGCTTGAAAATTTATACTTGAGATTTAACCTTCATTTAGTAACACTTTGAGGGTGTTTTAAGGTAAACTTTTAGAATGACTTTTAATTTAGTCAATAGAATAAATTGTAGCAGGAATCCAAATACATGAGGTAGTTGGCTTGTCGTGGGAAGATTACTGGGATATGAGATGCCGGGTGAATTGAGTTTGCTTCTGAGCTCTGTGATTTGTTAATTTTGCAACTGCTGATTTAAATACACTTTTGTGAAGCTGTGGTTTCAGGTGTAAACCATGAAAAAAAAATGGCGTTCCTTACAGAATTAGCAAATGTTAAAAAATAAAGGAGGTAAAATTGACCTGTAAATAATAAACACTTTGAGACATTACTTAATAATTTAGACTTGTCCCTTTGCTGTCTAACATGCATAAAATCGTGTTGCCACACAAATGCACAGTTATGCCTTTGCTACCAGAAGGAAACAATATTTGGATGATGCTTCTCTCTAGGTAGCGGAATAATAGGCAGTGGTTTTCATTTTCTTCTTCACAATGTTTATCTACTTGCCAGGATTCTATAATGAATTACTTTCACATTAGGAAAAAATGCTATGTTTAAACCATAGCTGTTTATGCAAACAAATGAAATATTTGGCCATGTTATTTTACAGATTTATAAGAAAAAAAGCCAAGATTTCAATGCATCTCTAAATAAAGCTGTTGACAAACAAAGTAGTAGCTTAGCATTTTTATAACAAATCCGAAACATTAAAAGAAAGATTTTATCCATAGGATGGCAATTAAAAATTTTTAAAGCATCCTTTTAAAAATAAAGAATGATAATCATTAAGTCTTCATTATTTATTGTTACCAGAAAAGAAAATTCTAAAAGGGTCTGCGTGGAATATTTAAAAAGTTGCTTCTTAAGAAGTTACAGCCTGTCCTAGAGTGTCTGGGATAAGGATGTTGTGAGAGAGTGTTTAGAGGTGGTACATAAGATAAATGAGTCATACTTCAGAAAAGTCTTTTCTATCAAAAATGATCAGCATTCGAAGGAGAAAGCTTTTAAATGAAGGAAAACATTTAAGTATTGAAACTAATTCATACATAAATATATAGCCTTATTTACATCTGAGAATATGTGAATAATACAATTATAGAACTCAAACTGGATATTCTAATGGAGACCGATTTTTCCAATTTCTAACCCAAGCTGCAGCAGGATAAGCTTTTTCCCCAAATCCAGGATTCAGTGTGGCTGGAATTCCAGAGACAGTCATGTGTGGGAAATGTCTCAGAGGTCACAGATGTAAGGAATACACATGTCCCTGTGGTGGAGGATCTGTGAATTCTCCACATGTCCAACCTAGGCTTAAAGGATGTGAGTAGGCTGTCTACACTGCAACCCACTCACTGCCAAAAATTAAGCCTCTTTGGTTGAAACAGGGCAACTTGCAGATACAATAGTAAGCTTTCCGTCAGATGCTTCTCTGCCTTTTCCTCTCTTTGAAATCATTTTATATTGACCTCATTTTTTGGAATTAACCACTTATAGCTGCCCATCTTCTACTGAACCATCTACACATATACATAACTAACCAATTCTCTCTCTTTCATTTTATTTATTTATTTATTTTTGAGACAGGGCCTCACTCTGTTGCCCAGGCTGGAGTGCAGTGGCACAATCGCAGCTAACTGCAGCCTCAACCTTCTGGGCTCAAGCCATTCTCCTGCCTCAGTATCCTGAATAGCTGAGACTACAGGCATGTGCCACCATGCCTGGCTAATTAAAAAAAAAAAAAATTATAGATGGGGTCTTGCTATGTTGTCCAAACTGGTTTTGAACTCCTGGCTTCAAGAGATCCTCCTGCTTTAGCTTCCAAAATTCTGGGATTACAGGGGTAAGCCATCATGTCCAGCCTCAATTCTCCCCTGTGTCTTGCAGCATAGAAGTGTTAGTAGCATAGCAAGTTGGAAAATATCCTGGATTTCAAGGTAGATATTCTGGGTTCAAGTCCCAGATGTTTTACTTTAGAAATTTGACTTTGAGTGAGTCAATGTCTCTAGATTGTCAATTTTATATTTAAAATAGAAATAATAATCCCTTACCTGCCCTCAGGGTTATGAGAATTGAATGAGTTAAAGTAAGAAAACGTGATTTGTAAATTGTGAAGTGTGAAACAATTGTAAGATAACTGGATTATTTATATCTGCCATTGGGACAATTTATAGTATCTCCCTTCTCATATCCCTAGCTCTCAGTAGAGGTGGCATTATCTTCATATAATCCCTGTCCCTAGGTCACTATTTTATATGTCTGCATTTTTTAAAAAGATGATTTCTTTATGGAACATTTAGAAAGTAACCTGGTGAGTGATGACCCTTTAATGCCTGTGTTTGGAGGAATGAGAAGCAGTGCTCTGAAAATCTGGAGGCCTCCCACTTCAGTTATCCCTAGATACGTGCCTAGTTCACCTTGATTGACAAAGACACCAACTGGGGGAAGGAAAGACATGCAGGGAGGTGAAGACAGTAAGTTCAGAGATAACTATAAAATCAACCCAGCAAAGATAAATTTTAGTATAATGGTTTAACTAATTGAAAGATGTAAGCTTCCCTCCAGTAGGACAACATCACAGTGAACATTGATAGTTTTCTATCAATGAAAATCAAAGATTTCATATCCTAAAGAAGGATCAATTCAGTCCAACAGTCATAAGATAATTTACAAAAGTAAAAAACAAAAAGGAAGTAATTTCACTTGAGATAAGATGTAGTGTTAAATTAAATTCTTGTATTCTCTCTTAAATCTTATTTCTTGTGGTTTTAAAAATAGCATTTGTTAATTTATGTTAATGCGGTTATTTAATAAGACATTTTCACATTTTGCTGATTTAATTTAATTCTTATTTCTTACTTCTACTCCTCTTCCTCCTGAAAGGCAAGCAATACAATGCCTGTGACATTATTTTGTTTACAGGTGTTCTTTACAGCTGTGTATTATTGTTTTGGGGGTATATATTTTTACTTTATGTAAATTTTACCTTTATACACTCGTGCATAGTTTTCTCATTCAGTACTGTATTTATTAGATCTGTCATGCACTTAATGTTTATCTAGTTTGAAGCTGGTAACTTCTACATGGCATCCCCATATGGTGCATCCACCACATTTTAACTATTCATTCTTCCAATAATGGACACTGGGCTTGACTCCAACTCTCTATTCACCATAAATAAAGCTGCAGTGAACTTCCTAGTACATGTACTCTAAAGACTTCCGCTGAGAATGTCTTTGGTATACAATCCCAAGAGCAAAATTAGCAGGTCACATATTTTATGCATATAAAATGGTACTAAATTAGTATACAGCAAGGCTACCATAGTTTATCTTCCCAAAGCAGGGAGGCTCTAAATCCCCACATCTCCACCCATGCTAGCAATACTTAGTTTACTAATATTTTTCATTGATTCTAGAAAAAGTTAGTGAGTGGGTACTGTGTGCCCTGGTTCTGTTCTAGGCACTAGGAACATAGCAATGAACGAAATAGACAAACATCCCTGCTCACATAGAACTCACATTCTACATTGACCTTATATTCTAATTGAATGTTTACCATCTAATGTATGTAAAACAATACCTTGTTGTTATTCAAATTTGCATTTATTTGATAACTAATCAGTTTGGACAAAGATTTGACTTTCAGTAAGTCACAAAAGCCAAAGTAAAAGAGAGAGAATCAAATGACTTTCATAAGTATGTGTCATAAGTAACTCTGTTTATCTCACTGATGACTTTTTTTTTTTTGAGACGGAGTCTCGGCTCACTGCAAGCTCCGCCTCCCAGGTTCAGGCCATTCTCCTGCCCCAGCCTCCCAAGTAGCTGGAACTACAGGTGCCCGCCACCGCGCCCGGCTAATTTTTTATATTTTTAGTAGAGACGGGGTTTCACCGTGTTAGCCAGGATGGCGTCTACCTCCTGACCTCCTGATCTGCTCGCCTCGGCCTCCCAAAGTGCTGGGATTACAGGCGTGAGCCACTGTGCCTGGCCTGATGACTTATCTTTCCAGCATTCACAAACTAATGTTATACATAACTAATTCATATATTAGTTCGCGTTGTATGAATTATATTTTATGTTCTTTCATTTCCCCATTCACTTTTATTTTTTATCTTTCCTCTCCAATGTTACACCATTTTGTATACATACTAGACATCCCATAGATAGTTTTTGAAATGTTTATATACATATGTTGGGATGATTTCAATGCTCTTTAGAAGTATAATAATTTCAATCAAAAGCGAAATAAGAATTTTCAACAAAAGAATAAATATCCAGAACTATTCTCAGTACAAACTTCCTATGTAACAATTCCACACCTAAATGTGTGATTGGAAATATATTCCCTCATATCACAAGGCTGTGCAGAAATAAAAGCCAAACAAAAGCAAACATATTTATACACATACACACACTCACACTTTCCATAACAATACAACTGGCAGCAAGTTTTTGCGGGGAATTAACATAGATTTTCTATTAGTACCATTACTCAACCCTAGTTTGCCTTATTACTTCCTTTTCTCCATGTTCGCCTCTTAATTCTACAATATATAGTCACCTTCAACCAACTTCTTCCTTTTTTCTCTCTCAGCTAATGGCATTATCATCCAGACTATTAATTTGAACTTCTTTCTCTCCCCTTTCATTGATATTTCATGAATTGCCAACTACTCACTATTTCTCAGCAATTTATCTACACTAGGTTTTCTTCCTCTTCATTTCCTCTACCATGATTAATTGGCTTCTTTACCACAATTACCATAAGGATTTCTTGGCTGTCCCTTCAGTAGTATGCTGGCCCCTCCTCCATGACACTCTCTGTTCAATGTATAGACCTAAGTTGTCGCTCTCTCTCTGTGAAAGCTTAATACTGAAAACAGGATATAACTCAAATTCCAATGGTAATATTTTAATTCCCTTCCATTAAATTTTGCGCCATGATCCCTTCCTACTCAGCTAGCTTATTCAACTCTGTGGCACCCCAACTGCCCTGAGAGTCCTTTCCCAAAGTTTGTACTCATATACTCTCTGAAGTTTTGCTCATCTGTTACTAACGAAATGGATCCTGAGTATCTAATTTGTGTCAGGTAATATACTGCTATTAAAAAAATAATGCTAAGCCAAAGGGACACAGATTCTATTCTTAAGGAGTTGACAGGAGAAAACATAAAATAATCAAATAAGCACACAAATGTATCCAATTTTCAATTATGTCACATGGAATAATGCAGAAGTGTAAGGGAGACCTGAGAATGTGTGGAGGACCTGATCTAATTTGGGGGTTAGTGGTCAGTGAACATTTTTCAAGAAGAAGAAGTAATATTTGATTGGAAATCTACAGGATATGATGAAAAGAATGGGAAAGCCAATAAAGGGTTGGTGGAAGAAGGTAGAGGACAGGATAAACATTCCAAACACAAGAGAAGGGATGTGCCAAGGAAGCCCTGATGTGGACATGAGAATGGCTTTTTGGAGGAAAACTGAAGCCACAATGAAATATCATTCCACACCCACAATAAAAGGCTAAAATTATACAGACTGATTTTATCAAGTGTAGGTGAGGCTATGATGCAATTGGAACTGTCATTCATTGCTAGTGGGAATGAAAAATGGTACAGCCACTTTGGAAAACAGTTTGGAAGTTTCTTTTGCAGTAAAACATATGACTTCCCTGCAACCCAGAAATTCTACTTTTAGCTATCTTAGCTATCTATCCAAAAAAACTGTGTGCTGTGACCACAAAAAGAAAACTTGTATGAAAATGTCATAGAGATTTCAATTCCTCAAGATAAAATTTCCATATGATCCAGAAATATCACTTCTGGGTATATATCATCCAAAAAGACTCAAAATAGGATCTTAAAGAGTTAGTTGCACATCCATGTTCACAGCAGCATTCATTCACAATAGCCAAGAGGTGGAAGCAATCCAAGAGTCCATCAATGGATGAGTGGATAAAGAAAATGTGGCATATACATGCAATGGAATATTATTCAGCCTTAAAAAAGAAGGAAATGTTTTCATATGCTACCACATGGAGAAACCTTAAAGATATTACACTAAGTGAAGTAAGTCAGTAGAAAAAGACAAAAATTGCATAGTTCCAATTATATGAAGTATCTAAAGTAGTCAAACTCTGAAACAGAAAGCAGAATGATGGTTGATAGGGCCTGAAAGGCTGAGGGGGGAAGAGAAGGGAGTTGGTCAATGGTTACAAGGTTTCCATTTTGCAAGTTCCAGAAACCTGTTGCACAACAATACACATATAAACACTGCTGTACCGAACACTTAACATGGTTAAGATGGTAAGTTTTACATGTGTTTTTAAACCACAATAATAACTAATTGATCAGCTTTATTCATAATAACCCTCAAAGTGTAAGCAAGCCAAACATCCATCCAACAGGTATATGGATAAACAAATTAGGGTATATTAATACACTGGAGTAATGTACAATAATAAAAATGAATGAACTTCTGATTGTAAATGGCGTGAATAGATCTCAAAAACATGCTTAATGAGGTGAAATAAGTTGGATTAAAAAATACAGTACACATGCATGATTCCATTTAAATGAAATTCAAGAGCAGGCAAACATAATTGACGGTGTTAAAAGTAAAACGGTAGTTACCTCTGGAGGGAGTGGCACCGACTGGAAGTGGCAGAAGCAAACTTTTGGAGGTAATAAAAATGTTCTTGAACTTGTTCTGGGTGGTGTTTATATGAGTGTGGCATTGGTAAAAATCTTAGAATGTGTGGATATTATTATATGTAAGATATACTTCCATTAAAAATTAATTAAGGTCGTTGTTGGAAACCACATCAGAAAAGAAAGAGGAAGAATGTTAGAAATAAGGCAGGAATTATAGATATGGGTCTACTCATACAGACCTTATGGTGTCTATTGAAGATGATGATCTTTATGTTAATGGAAATAGAAAAGTATTGAAGGGTCTCAAGCAGAGGCATGACCAGATATGCTTTCCAGTTGTTTTGTTTTGTTTTTCATTGAGGTGTATAAAATGGATTAGAAAGAAGGTAAAACTGGATATGAAAACCAGTAAGGAAAGTACTGTAAAAGTTTGGATGAGAGATGAAGATACTTTGGACTGAGTGTCAGCAGTAAAAATTAAAAATATATATATTGTGCTCAAGTGATTGTCTTGTAAAGTAAGGGCTTCTTAAATTGTCTTGTCAAAGTAAAGACATCTTGAATGCCTTTTGCCCTCTTTACTATGTGAAATCTACATGTTCTTCCACCCTGATTCACTTCTCCCTGGTTCTGTGATTTGCTCCCTAGTCCTTGACCTATAAGGTGTTTTGTCTTGTTTTGCTTTGTTTTTTCATTTTGCAGGACCCTATTTCAGTCTTATCAAAGACTTGTCATTTATTATAGTTGATTGTTCATGTTTGTTTCTGTGGTAGGAAGAGTAATAGTCCCCAAAGGTGTCCATGTCCTAATCCTTGGAACGTGTGAATATGTTACCTTACATGGCAAAAGTGATTTTGCAGTTGTGATTAAAGTCAAGGGTGACAAGGTGGAGAAATTAAACCTAAATTATCCTGATGTGTCTAATCTAATCATATGAGCCCTTAATAGCAGAAACCCTTTCTCACCTGAAGTCAGAGAGAGATGTGATGACTGAAGAAAGGTCGGATAGATGTGAAGTTGCTGGCTTTAAAGATGGAGGAAGGGGTCATGAGCCAAGGAATTAAGGCAACCTCCAGAAGATGGAAAAGGCAAGGAAACCAATTTCCCCCCACAGCCTCCAGAAATGAAGGCAGCCTTGCCAAGACATTGCTTTTAGCTCAGTGAGACCAGGGTTAGACTTCCGACCCACAGAAAGTTTGTATTGTTTTAAGCCATTAAATTTGCAGTATTCTACTGCTGCTGTAAAAAAGTATGTGAACGTTTTGAGGAGTACAAGGCAACTTTGTGGTCCTGGCACCTAACACTTTATCTGGCACCTAGAAATAATCAGAAAGTGTTGAAAGAGTGAATAAACTTGATATTTTCACATGTTCTTCTTCGTCATTCTGCTGGTTGGAGGATAGTCCTGATTGATTTAACCTATGAACAGCTAAAGGTATAGATGCCCAAGTATAGGCTCTATATTCTTATATTATAGATTACTGAATCATGGCCAATATATTAAAAGAAGAAACAGGCCAGGCATGATGGCTTATGCCTGTAATCCCAGCACTTTGGGAGGCAGAAGCGGGCGGATCATGAGGTCAGGAGATTTAGACCATCCTAGCTAACTTGGTGAAACTCCGTCTCTACTAAAAATACAAAAAATTAGCTGGGCATGGTGGCACGTGCCTGTAGTCCCAGTTACTCAGGAGGCTGAGGCAAGAGAATCGCCTGAACCTGGGAGGTGGAAATTGCAGTGAGCCGAGATCATGCCACTGCACTCTAGCCTGGGTGACAGAGTGAGACTCCATCACAAAAAAAACAAAAAAAAAAAAACAAAAAAAAAACAAAAAAGAAAGAAAGAAAGAAAGAAAAAGAAGAAGAAAACTGTAACAAGTTGAGGAAGAAGAAAAATGATAGAAAAATACTGAAAGTCAACGTTTATCAAGTATTTACTACATTCCAGGTATTGTTTTAAGTTCTTGTGATGTGTTGTTTCATTTGATTCTCACAACTCTATGAAATTTTTCTCTCATTTTAAAGATGAGGAAAATTAAGCCCAGAGAGATTAAGTAACTTGCCCTTGAGCAAACAACTGTGAAGTGTGGAGACTCTAGAGGCAAGCTCTATTCTTCCTCTGTAGTGGTAAGAGGACAGGACTGAAGGAGTAAAGACAAAGATGAGATGGGAAGCTAAACTATGCATCTTAGTTTATATATATTTCTATTCAATTTTGTTTCTTTTTTCAAAGTAAACACTGTTTTACAAATAATACAGAACTGAACCTGAAAATACATAATTGGGCATTGGAGGATTACAACATCCCTAATGTTCTAAGTCAGACTTTACACGCACCTCAAGACCACATGTTAGACATGTTGGGAAAATAGAGATAAAATGATGGCTCTGGGAAGAGGAGGAAAGATATGTGAAGAGGGGGCAGATTGTTCCTTTTACCAGGAGCTTCCAAATCTCACCTCAATTTTTGGCTAAGGCTTTGTTGACACTGGATGAAAATTAAAAACAAAATTTACATTGAAATGTTTGCCTGCTAATATAGTTTGGATAAATGTTCCTGCCCAAATCTCATGTTGAAATATAATCCCCAGTGTTGGAGGTGGGACCTCATGAGAGGTGTTTGAATCATGGAGGCAGATCCCTCATGAATGGCTTGCACCATGTCCATGGTGATAAGTCAGCTCTTGCTCTGAGCTCACATGGGATCTGGCTGTTTAAAAGTATGTGGCATTTTCCCCTCCACTCTCTCTCTTGTTGGCTTCTGCTTTTGCCATGTGACGTACCCACTCCCCAATCACCTTCCTCCATGATTTTAAGCTTCCTGAGGCCTCTTGAGAAGCCAAGCAGTTGCCAGGAACTTGCTTCCTGAAAGGCCTGTGGAACTGTGAGCTAATTAAACCTCTTTCCTTTATAAATTACCCATTCTCAGCTATTTATATAATAGCAATGCAAGAACTGCCTAACACACATACTTAGTTATCTAAATTGTCTGAATAAGTTCAAGTGCTCAACATAATGGTATCATAGAATAATATAAGAGGATTGAATAATTTGTGCAACATTTAGCTTCTAGAAGCCTTTGGAGACACCATCCTATTGGATGGGCTATTTGAGGAAAATCATGTCTCTAAGTACATTAGATATGAATGTATATTTAATAATGGTCTATATTTCTATATAAATCTTAAGATTCAGGAATATGGGGTTTGTGATGTCCTTGGAACTACTGATAAGCCATTCAAAGCTCAGGTAGATGATACTTGGATTTAGCTGATTATTACACTTTTATATTCATAAACTAGATAGTTACTCAAAAACCAAAGTGGTCAGACTTCAAATAATATGTTTTCTCATGTTTCTGTAGTATTGATGACTTGAAACCATCATGTTCAGAAAGGTTGCCAAAAGTTGAAAGTTAAATGATTAAAGAGACAACTATACTGGATTTTGTTAAAAAAAAAAAAAAGTAACACGATTTACAGGTCAAAATGACAACTGCAAATCTAACTTTCAAGTTAATTTGGTTTTTGTGTTAGTTAAAAAAAAAAAATCACAAAGTCACAAAGTCATGCATTGTAGAGTGCAAATGTGCTCCTAAAAACCTAATAGTTGATCATCCTGAAGTCTTGATTGCCTTTCCAAATCTTTTCTTGATCTTCAGCAGAGCCTGAACTGGTATCCAAGAGTAAACCTGAGCACTGCACTGACCTTTCCAAAGTAGAAGCATTTTGAAACAGATATTCAACAAATGCAAACTACAATTGTTCAAAGGTACACATTCCTAGCAAACAAGAAGAAAACGTCTTGCTTCTAAGTAGTATGCTATATGTGACCAGGCCTATATATTTAATTTTCTTTGACTATATAACTTGGATCCCTTCAGGATTTTTTGTATTTTGTTTGTTTTTTTTGCTGACCCATCAATCTTTTTTTTGATCAAGTCTTTTGCCCCTGGACAATTATGTGTTATAATTGAAAATTAACTATCCCCAAATGAATTCCCACATATCAGCCTTTTCCTAGTAACTTATGCTTCAAGGCCCATCAATGTAGTTATAGAAATGAAATTACTATCTGCACTGTGTTTTCATCCCCTCCCCCATCCAAGAAAAATGAACAAAAAATACTTACAATGGTTCTTAGCCAGGAGCATTTTATCCCTTATTCACTAGTGGTAAATGAGTCAGATATGAGTTGGCCAGGAAAAGAGCTGCTTTACCCAAAATCTTAGTATGAAATGAGTCATCTCACTCCAAACACCAATATGTTCTCCAAAATAACTGGCAAGAATTTCCTATAAAAAGAATCTTGCCTTCACTCTTTTCCATCCATTTAGCTCTCTGATTTTTCTAATTTTTCAATTTCCTGCGTGCTTATAATATTGCCTTCATAAGAAAAGCCCAGAAACGTTTCCGCCGCTTTATCTCATTTTGAAAGTCATCTTTCCTGTGTTGAGTAGGGGGACAATACTGATAGTATTCCCCTGAAAAGAGTAAATGCTCTGTGGCTTTTCAGAGCATTCTCTCTCTTTCTTTCTCTCTCTCTCTCTCTCTGTGTGTGTGTGTGTCTGTTTGTCTGTCTCTGATGAAATTCATGCATGGTTCAACTGAAATGCAAGAGCCAATTCTAGAAGAATTTTTCTTTTCCTCCGCTGAAAAAGGGAGTTCAGTTCAAAGTCATCAAAAATATTTCAAGCAAAATCATTTTTCTTCCCACAAGAAAAATCAATCACAATAGATGTAATCTGTCTAAAAGTGATAAACGAACATGAAACCAGGCTACAAGCTCTGACTCTGCTTTCCTGCACATCAGAACATTCACATTCTCTCTCTGCCATCAGACGAAGCTGGAAATAAAAATCACTGTGGACTGAAGCCAAGGTTCAATCCCTATAGATTATCATGAGTCAAGCACACTATTTACCTGAGGATAAACAAGTTTGCCTACAGGGCCAATTCCTGCCAAACTGCTGAGATTTTTATATTACTTGAGGCTCATAACATCACTTATTATTGTTAATTATTCTAAGCTCTGCAATTTAACGGGCAAAAATATTTACAATTCATTTCACTCAGGTTGAAATTTAGCTTCGTTTTTCTATATTAAATTAATTCTAAAGAATAGCTATGCTCCTTTTATATCCAACACTAACAGATGTTAGTTTCCTCAGTTTTATGGCCCTCAGATGACAGACAACTAACTGTTTTTGGCCTTGGGAATAATTGCAACACCTTTGGATTATGAACTTGGTTCAGTTCTTAGCTGGGAACGGCAGGGGGTTAGTTCATATTATCAAAGATGTAAAGTAAGTTTTCCCTTATGCTCTAGATATTCATATAAAGATATCTTTCAATAGACTAATATACAGCTTTTCCCCCTTATTGCTAATCTGCTGTTTAAGTGGTTATGGTAAGAGAAAATAATTGCATAAAAAGAAAATCTCTTATTCATTTTATCTCCTGCTCTTGGCCAAAACAAGATGTTAAATCCATTAAACTCTGAGTATCCAGTAAAAGCAAGAAAGTAGGACTGTTCGTATTTGTGCATTCTTGGGAAAATTGCCAACCTGTGCACTAGTAGCAGGATCTGCGTAATTAATGGTGATGTTATTGACGGAGGGAGTCTGATTTCCTTCTCCAGAGCAATTTAAGAGTGCAAGCTGGCAGAGCTTTAGCAAAGCCTCACCTGATTTGTTTTTAAATTGAGGAAATGTGACCTTGAAGTCAGCCATAGAAATCACCAATATTAATGTACATTTGTGGTGGCTTTGGTAGACTTTAAAGAAATTCTGAATGTACCATTTACTGTAGAACTGAATGATGAACACCAAATGTACAAACTGACAAACATTCCTTAAAAAGAGAACAAGCAAACCAAATCTTAGGTTAACTGTGTTTTTTTCTCCAGAAATCTATATTCATAGAAGATACATTAAAACTAATTCTGTCTTATAAAATAAAATAAAATCAGCCCCGAGTTCACACAGTCCTTTACACACAGTCTCTTGTCTCCCTTGCAGGCAACTTCCACCTTTATCCAGTTGTTGGACCTCAAGGACAACCATGTAAGGAGTGTGTATATATTTTGGCTATCCAACGGTCTAGCATTTTTCCCATCTTCTACTCTCCTCTTTCTCTTTGTTATATCAGCAATTTCAAAATGATTAGAGAAAGGAAAAGAACATCTGGAAAAACAGAGATAACTAGGAAAAGGAGTTAATCCCACAAGCAGCTCTTTCCATAACGATCTGCACTCAATTATCTGATAAGGCGTGATTTTTCTCACCATCTATCTCATCCCCTCTATTTCTCTGTGAACTGCAACCACATGCTCCAGCTCTGCATTTTGCATGAAGAATGAAGCAATGAATTCTCGATAGCCTAAAGCATGTGCTGTGGCATCTGTGGCTTTGGAGAGGACAAGTGGTGGAAGTGGAGGAGACAGGTGAAGGAAAGCCAGGAGGAAGATTCACAAATATCAACGATGAACGTGGATATGACTGACCCGGATTATTCCCCCATGCTGGATTCATACCTCGTGTCTTCCTGAGCAAAGGGCTGTTCCACATCCACTGTTAGGGAGGCCAGGGCAGAAACAGTCTCTGTCTCCTCTTGCAACTGAGCACCAGCCAGAGCACAGCCCCTTGGCACAGCCACCATCCTTACTGACTTCCAATACTTGCCTAGGAAAAACATCCATCATACTTTATAAGAATTGTAATTACAGCAGTAATAATCAGAATACTTACATAAGTCCAACTCAGAGCAGTTGTTAAGTTAAAATTCCCCATGTTATACACAGTTGTAATTTGGTTTCTTGACTGTTATGATTAGGTCTGTTTCTCAATCTAAGAATGCCAAGTTGTGAAGTGCCCATATTCCCAAGCTGAATCTCCCCCTTGCTCACACAGCAAAAAAGTGAGGAATAATCCATGGCCTACTGAACTCACCCTCAGACTGACAGCTGTCTCTGCAACTAAGTAAGCAAACTCTGGGCTTCACGCTCCCTGGGAAACCCGCAAGAGACCAGGAGGCAGCACTCTTACAGAGAAAATGAATGGAATCGTACTGTTAAACATTGCTACTTGAATCATTAACTTTTAGAAAATGAAGTTGGAATATTAAAGAAAAAGAAAAGCCCAGAAATGCCAGCATGAATTGAATGGCAACTTTGCCAGAACAATCAGGTTTGTTAGTCCTGGATGTTCTTTCTTTCTCAACCTCAGGGTGTGTACTAGAACAATAATTGATTTAAAACTTTAATATATGTACTGGCTGATGTTGGAGCCCATCCATATGTCATACTGATGTTTCTTTTTTTGAGGCAGGAAAGGAGAAAGAGAGGAAAATAGAAGGTCATTTCATGAGAACATGCCAATGGGATAAATATGAAAGAGCAGAGTTAATGGCTTTCTTGCAGCCCTTAGGCTATTTTTTTGTGAAATGCTGAGTAGCCCCAAATCAAAGCAAGAGAATCTCCCTAGGTGCTGACATGACTCACCAGGTTAGTACTATCTCTGCAGCCTGACTGGATGGCAAGAACTTTGGTATGCAGTGTTTGCTTACTTCTTAGAAAAAAAAAAAAATCTTGTTTGAATGGAAAAGGCATATGGATGAATGCTGGATTGGGCAGTAAGATAACAGGGTTCTGGACCCAGCGCTGCCATCCCAATGACATTAGTGAGGCTTTGCAGGACTTTATTTCTGACTCTTGAAATAGGGAGATGCCTCAAATCTCTTGAAGCTCTAACATTTTATGATTGGCCTTTCCTTATCTTACTGTTTCATAGAGGAACAGATGTCACATTATGGGAGGATACTCAGTCTCCCCATCTGTTCCCCATGCCAACAAGACCATCTGACATAGGTGTCAGTTACTATTTAACTTGCTGTGATTCCTTATTCTGACCATAGTCTGAGAATCTAAAGCTTTTAATTTGCACCAAACAATAACAATTCTGTCAGTGAATCCAAAAACTAACATTTTTTGAAATCTAAGGCTTTTTCACATGTTGAGGACACAAAGATGCTTCCCTAACACCAAGAAATGCATGGTCCAGGTGAGACAGCCCTGTTAGTTAAGAATTACAATTCTGTGTGTAAAATGCCCATGGTGATCTTGAACGGGAATAAGTAGAACATGTGTTTAAGGTGATGGGAAAGTATGGAAAGACTTGCCAGGAAAAATAACACTTGACTGAGTATTTGAAAGACCATTAGAAATTAGAGTACAAATGTGCTCCTAAAAACCTAATAGTTGATCATCCTGAAGTGTTGATTGCCTTTTCAAATCTTTTCTTGATCTTCAGCAGAGCAAGTTGGTGGTCAAGGGATATCCCTGGAAGGGGAAACAGCACATACAAATATACATAGACTGGAGTCTCTGTGTTTTACTGGGTGACCATCAACTGCTGGGAATGACTGGAACATAGGAAGAGTCTGGAGTGGGATGGATGAGACTGCTGTGGTAGGCAAGGGCTAATTAATACACACTCTTGAATGACAGACCGATGATCCTGGACTTCAGCCTGAGGATGATGAGGGGGCATTTTAAGCAGACAAGGTATACAATCAGTCTTATGTTTTTAAAAGATCCCTTTGAAGAGATTATGGGTGATGGATTGGAAGGTGATAACAGTGGGGGCAGGAAGACTAATTTCACATCTTGGCAAAAGTCCAAGTGGGAAACGATGATGTCTAATCCAAAAGGAAGTAACAGAATCGAAACGAGAAGATGCTAAGAGAGATTTAGGAGGTTGCAAATGTATCTTTGGCCTACCCTACATCTCTCAACTTTGAAAGTTATCTCTGAATTGGCAGTTGCATTCCCAGGGCCTAGTTTCCCTAGATCACAATGTCAAATATTATCCAGCTCTAATATTTCATGATTGGCCTTTCTTTATCTTACTGTTTCATGAAGGAATAGATGTCACATTTGGGGAGCAAATTCAGTCTCACCACCCATATTCTATGCCAATAAGGCCTTATGACATAGGGGTCCACTACTATTAAACTTACTTTCAAGCTAATGTTATTGTAGTATTACCCAAGTTGAAAATTCCATATGC
This sequence comes from Papio anubis, assembly GCF_008728515.1. Lineage (NCBI taxonomy): Eukaryota > Metazoa > Chordata > Mammalia > Primates > Cercopithecidae > Papio > Papio anubis. Next base: position 89,109,170 of record NC_044979.1, on the reverse strand, counting down.
CAGCTATAATTACATATATTGTAATGAGTTACACAAGATATTATTATTAAACATTATTTTAGCAGATGACATTTACAAAGTTAGTGGTGCCTTATGACATCCTTTTCTTGTTTTCTATGGCGGCTAATGTGGGGACTCTGACAAACACACTACATGTGGCTAGTAGCTTATGGGTCAAATTGTAAAAGACTGTAGGAAAGACAAACTAGCATTATTGAGAACTAAATATGTGCCAAGACTGTGCTAGGTGTTTCTACATTTATAATTTGTAATTTTATTTAACCCTAGTGACAACTATTTAGGCAATGTCAGGTAGTGTTTTTGAAGATCACATGGCTAATAGGCAGAGGAGCTAAAATCCTTACTCAGCACTAATTTTAAATTGCCTCTTCCTCTGCACTCGGCTGTCCTCCACCCACCTTCCAGTAGACATAAAAATACCAAAAAGCCCAATTATAAAATTCTCAGCTTAAAAGGATTATGCATATTGCAAATTCTTTACTAAAAAGTAATCTTTGGAAATGATACGTTACCCTTGTACTTTAGATATGTGATGCAGTTGACCCACATTTTATTGACTTTATGGTTTATTTGGACAATGTGAGACAATCATGTCGAAACTAGTTCATTCTATTCTTCATTTCTCATAAAATTGCACTATTGCAAGTACCTTTTACCAGGTAAATTATTGAGGCTATCATAAAACTGGAGACAAGGCTCATTGAAGAGTATGAATAAGAACCTCATCAAAGGCTGGGTGTGGTGGCTCACACCTGTAATCCCAGCACTTTGGGAGGCTGAGGGGGGTGGATCACTGGAGGTCAGGAATTCGAGACCAGCCTGGCCAACATGGTGAAACCGTGTCTCTACCAAAAATACAAAAATTATCCAGGCATGGTGGTGCATGCCTATAATCCTAGCTACTTGGGAGGCTGAGGCAGGAGAATCCTTTGAACCCGGCAGACCAAGTTTGCAGTGAGCTAAGATTGTGCCACTGCACTCCACCCTGAGTGACAGGGCAAGACTCTATCTTTAAAAAAAAAAAAAAAAAAAAAAAAAAAGCTCATCGAAAATTGAGCTAACTAAAAGTATTTCCAGATTGGAGATCCCACACTCCACACTAATCCGGGAGAAGTCACTGGATCACAATGGAGCACAATTTCCACATTTATAAAATAATAGTGGTAGGCTTAATGATATGAAAGTTTTATTCCTGCTCTCATTCTCACTTATTATCCTTCTGATCTAATGTTACATATCACTCTTGGATGTTACAATAAATTTTGCTATGGCAGAAAACCTTTTTTTTGATCTATGAGCCTATGGACTCTTGAAGAGGTCAGCAAAGACTCTTTGCACATAATATGCACATCTAGAATAAGCAAGGGCTTTAATTTTCAAGCATTGGGTTTTATTTCTCAATAAGAGAGGTCTAGGCCACAAACAAACATCTTTACTTCCATAACACAATCAGGACAGAAGGTATGCATTGTTAATAGCAATCTTTAAGCCGAATGACTGACCATGATCCTTTAAATTTTGGCCCATATGTATGTCAGTTCTAGGAAGGATTTAAAATAGTTGAGACCCTTTTGGATAAAATTTAATGTGTATAAAATATCCTGCTAAGTTAAGATTAAATATTATAAGTTTGGCTTTTATCCACATGTATGAGTTTCCTGACTCAGAAATAACCCAAAAATTTAAATTCTATTTGGCCTCTGCCAAAGTCTATAAAAACAAGGGAAATATTCTACATTAATAATACATTTATAGACCACTATCTCTATTCATAGAGGAGAATAATTGAAATGGAAGTGGGTATAGCACTGTCTGTGCAATATGCAGTCAATTCAAACCCCATAATTTATGGGTTATATTTTCATGTGATGTGTAGGGTCTTTTCTTCCGTTACAGAAACAGATGTGCAAGAAAGTCGTATCTATTGGCATAGGAATAATATCCCCATTATCACATACGAGAAATGAACCAAGGCTGACTGCTTGGTTTTTCAGGAGCTGTTATTCGTGCAGTCAAATATTAGTAACCAGCCACAACTGGGTTGCTCTCCTATGGCTACGCAACTGGCAAAAGAGAAGAGTTTTCCATTAAAATTGGGCATGCACACTCCCTCTTCAGTCATATCCTCTATCCTTACTCATTTTTCCCGCTATATAAATCTTACCACTTTTCAGCACTTTTTAAGGACTATCCAGCCTTCACCATCATGTATTTTTGTTTTATCTGGCAAAAGTAGCACAAATAATGAATCTACAATAAAGATAAAAAGTAGAGAATGGAATGTAGACAGTCAAGACTTTGAGGTGAAGGCCATAGATGGGGTTTCACTGGGTCACACAAGGCCCAGGAGAGGGCATCCTGCAGGTACTCTGTAAACGGACTTCAGTATAAACCAGATTGTTCTTGGAAATGGACAATTTGGAACAATAGGCAGTTGCTGACTCATGAAAATCTGTGTTACACAAGTCACCTATCTACCAAAAGTTTTCTCAATTCAAAGCCCCTTGCTACTTTGAAAACTTCCTGACCCCAGAAATCCCCCTTTCCATCATCATTTTGGAGTCTTAGAGCTGCCACTCCTTCTCAAATTTGCTTTTTTTTAACCTTCTTTCCATTTGAATGATGTTGCCTTTCATCTTTATACACCAGGTTCTCATAGGGAAAGAAGCTGCTGCTAACCTTAACCTCTTGCTATCTCCTTCAACCACAGAGATTATTAACACCTGGGGCTTACAAAGAGCCTAAGTCTATGAATTTTCTAAAACTTGTTAATACGTTTTTAAGATACACTTTTTAGATAAACAGAGAACTTTGGCATGATCCAAAACATTGTTTAAATGCAAAAATTAAGACACATTGAAAATTGGTGCATAAATTGAGTGACCAGGTAATTTTTCATCTAAATTGGGGCTATTCTGAGGCTAAATGGGGCTAAAAATAAAAATTATATGTTTTGGAAATATTTGTTGGCCAAGAAATTATTTTTATTAGTTGGCCTATAAGATAGTCCTATTCAAAATTTATTTTTACAACTAAAATTCATTTAAAAAAATAAAAATTGCATAATGCATGTTTGTCAAAGCATGGCTACCAACTTCTTCTTTATATTGATTATCTGAACCTTAGAAAATAACATAAGCAGAATTATTATTCCTGCTGAATATCACATATGTTAATCAGTTTTGTAGCTATATCGCACACTGATACAATATACTGACATTTTTATGAAAAATATATTTTTTGTTTCAATGGGGTCTAAATATTTTAGGCTTTTTGATTGAATTTCCTATAATCTTGAAACCTTAATTGTATGGTTAATAAGTTTGAAAATTTTGGCATCTTTAATTTATCCTTCTCAAGAGACTGCAATAATTTTCACTGAGAAATAGTCTCTACAACTATGGTGCTATCTGGTAAGCTCAGAACAATTTCTGCTAAAAGCAGAATATTTTCACATTTAATTTTTAAAATACTGAAATGAGTAACTATTTTATTCCAAATGTTTCATGGTTGCTGTCTTTTATCTCCTTTCAGCATACTCCACTTTGGCAAACATTTTATGTAACACAAACAAGTTAAACGTCACAAAGTTTTCTTTGTTTTTGACTCTTCAAAATTTTACGAAATTTAGATGCTGCTATGTCTTCAACTTCACTCATTTTCTTCTTCTGTACTGCATAATCTGCCATTAATCCATCAAAATTGCGGGCTTTTAAAAATATCAAATGTTGCATGTTTTATCTCTAAAATTTCAATTTGCATGGTTTTTATATTTTTGATTTATCTCTTCATTATGCTTACACTTTCCTCTTCACATTGGAAGTACATTTTTAACGTTCTGAGTCAGTTTCTGTTTATTGATTTGCCTTGTGATCCCTTTCCTATTAAATGTTATTAAATGTTATTAACTTTATAATTAAATCTTATCAAATTATTTATAAAAATTGTGTACTCCATAAGTAATGCTAAGTACATTCTTGCTCTATAAGATGTTACGTTCCACCAGAATTTAAATTTGTATATCAATGCAAAACCAAATGATTTTATTATCAGTATTACACTTTTACCAAAATTTATAATAAATAACTTTCACAATAATTCCCTGCTTTCTTTTTTGGGCAACTTTATTTACAAAAGCTTTACTTTGATTCTATAAATTGAATGTAATATATAGAAGAATTATTATTAATTAGTGATTTTTCTGTTTGAAGCAATTAAGGACACTGTATCATTTGCAAGAAATTATGCTAATGGAGTCAAGAAAGAACAATTATTACCTCACTCCTGAACTTTTAAAAGTAATACTAGAAACTGAAAATTGATTTACAAAATTTTAAATCATAATCATTTTACCTAAATAAAAAGTAATGTTTCACAGAGCATTACATAAATGCACCTTCTGCAACTGCACTTCTTAAATCGTTCCTTTTGGTTTTAGTTTTTATTTTTGTTTTGCTTTGGTTAACCATAACTAAATTGTAAGGTAGAAACTGCTGCTGCTTTAACAGCATTGCGTCTTCGGTGTTCGTCTGTGATTTTACTCTGTCCCCTTGATGAATAATGAATATTGACAAACATTTTGTTCAAGTGACATATTCATTATCAACTCGCTTGGGAAATAGAAGTAGAGCACTCATTTTTAAAATTCACATTCATACTTGTTTGTGAGCTCATTTCAGCCAATAATGTTGATAGCGAAATTAAAATATGGAACAAAACATAAAACAAATAAATACACAGTGAAGTTGTAATGTATAATAATTGACAAAATCTCTGTAGCAAAAGTATTGAGAGTGTAAATGCTGTATGGAAGGCTGGTCCTATTTCCTGAACATATCTTATTCACACCTAACTGCTGATTTCTTGAATTTTCCCCTAACTCTATCTTCTTTCTTGTTTGTTTGTTTGTTTGTTGAGTCAGACTCTAGCGCTGTCGCCCAGGCTGGAGCGTGGTGGTACAATCTCCCCTCACTGCAACCTCTGCCTCCTGGGTTCAAGCGATTCTCTTGCCTCAGCCTCATGAGTAGCTGGGATTACAGGTGCGCACCACCACGCCCAGCTAATTTTTGTACTTTTTAAAGTAGAAACAGGGTTTCACCATGTTGGCAGGCTGGTCTCGAACTCCTGACCTCATGATCTGCCTGCCACGGCCTCAGAAAGTGCTAGGATTACAGGCGTGAGCCACCGGCACCAGGCCCCTAACTCTATCTTCTAACAGCTTGGTAGCTTCATGCATGTCACAAGCTACAGCACTGACTACAGCACCCATAACTGGTGTGCCAGGTGGTAGCAATGTTGAGTATTTCTTCCTTTACCTCCCAGACCAGAAATTTAGATATCATTTACAACTGGTATCTATGAGGACCCTGCACGCTTTTCTTAAAAGGGAAGCGCTAGTTAAATCAGAGAAGGACCTGGAAAAGAGAGATGGGTTATCAATTGTATTTCATATAGATTTAAACATGTGTTCAAAGTAAAAATCATATTTACTTTCCATGCATTTCTTACACAACCAGATGAAACCATGATAGAAGCTAAAGCAAAGTACACGTGTAACCCATTCATCCTTACTCACTTAATAAAACTATAGATAATAATACTTCATTCAAAATGAAAAATCTGAAACAAACGGTATCTGCATGAGATGTTGAGACAACAGACATAAACCAAGACTGTCCGTGGCAGACAAGAAAGAACTGTCACTGTAGCAGCCACTGTCAGGGCCTCATCCACATGTCCCACCCCTTACTAGTTCAGTGCACACTACCTCATTTCCATTCGCCAGAACCAACATGTCTTTTCAGGACAGCTTTCAGTGCCCCTGGAGCATTTTTGCTCTATGATTGGCCAGAAATATCAGGTAATATTGTCCCCCAGGAGCAGTATTCAGGCAATAACTGTTTGGAGTTGGAGCATAAATTTCTCTGCTCCCTCGCAGCTCACATGAAGTAACTCTGAGCTACGTGTTTTACATCAGCTCTCAGCATTTCCCCAGAGGAATTAAACTCTAGATACCTACAAGGATAGTTGAACAAATGACACTTCATTTCTTTTCTTGTCACTCTTCACTATTCCTCTTCCTTTTCTCCCTATGCCTGCACCTGCAAATAAATTACTTGTACATGACTCCTTGTGTATCAGGATCTGTTTCTGGTAGAAGCCAAACCAAGATAGTCTCCCAACATGTAACAGATGTAAGAAAAACCTGGTAGGAATTGTTCCTTTCATACATCTCAAGCGTCCTCTCTGTCAATGGTTTGATATATTCAAACCCTGAGACACATATTACTAAAATGCATTGAATGTTGCGTTAGAAACCAATCTTTTTTTGAAAATTAACTTTTATTGAGTAATAAACTATGCCATGTCCTGGAAGTAATAGTGCCAACGTGAATAGTGAATTATCTCCCTGTACATAGACAAACATGGCTATTCCAGTTTTCTTAGCAAGCCTGAAGGCAGATTAAGGGGTATTAGATGAAATGAATACTCATATTCTGGGGAAGAGTCAGTCTCTTGGATACAGAGGTGTGAGTGCATTAATCAGAAGCTATTTATGAATAACCTGCAAAGCTAATTTGTTAACCCACCAAAGAAGTATAACTTTTATGAGGGCTATATACTATTACTGTCAGGATGACCAGTCAATTTTATCCCAATTTCCCTACATGGGAAACCAAATTGCATTCAAAAGATTGTTTCTATCACTCAGTGATATGGTTAGGCTTTGTGTCCCCACCCAAATCTCATCTTGAATTGTAATCCTCATAATCCCCACGTGTTGAAGGAGAGAACTAGTAGGAGGTGAATGGATCATGGGGATGGTGTCCCCCATGCTGTTCTCATGAGTCAGTGAGTTCTCAGGAGATCTGATGGTTTTATGTATCTGACAGTTCCTCCTTCACACATTTGCTGTCTCTTACCTGCCACCATGTAAGATATGTCTCTTTCCCTTCCATCATAATTATAAGTTTCCTGAGGCCTTCCCAGCCCTGTGGAACTCTCAGTCAATTAAATCGCTTTTCTTTTGCCCAGTGTTGGGCAGTTGTTTAAAGCAGTGTGAGAATGGAGTAATACACTCTTACTTTTTGCTTTTATTACTTACCATGCATTCTGATTTTGGAAATATAGGATATGGACACTTTCATAGATCTTACAGGTTGCTATTAATCAAATGATCATGCTATATGAGTACACGTCTCACACTGAAATAAGCTACTGAAATGAAGGTACTGCATTCTATGAAATAAAAAAAAAATCTGATCTTAACTGATAATCAGAAGGTGTATATCTGATCAAGGGACAATTAAGCTGAGATATGAAGTATGTATAAGAGTTAAGTAGTCAAAGAGAGGAATATCAGGAAAATATATGAAGGTCTTGAGGAAGGTGGAAAAACAGCACACTAAAAGAACTGAAAGAAGGTAAGTTGGGTCAAGAGAAGAAAGCAGTAGAATGGTAATAGGCCCATTTACGTTTGGTAATTATAAGTTTATAAGAGGTCAAACAGCTATACATCATGACAGTCTCTTGAAGACCTGCACTGAGAAATCTCTGGAAGACCAGCATCAGGGAAAGTTGTTTGTCGTGTATATCCAGCATTGAGATTTTCTTACATCATTGAGATTTTCTTACATCGGTAAAGTTGAAGGACAAGACTGTTGGTAAGGTAGATTGAAAGGTAGAAGGGCAAATGAATGTTATAATTTTAATGCTGAATGGAAAAAGAAGTGAAGACAGGAAAGGGCAATGAATGAGGAGAAATGAGGAATTAAAAACTAGACAATAAAACAGTACCTTAGGTGTGCAAGTCAACAATTCTATGACATATGGGTATAATAGCCTGATGTATCCATCCCATCAGAGATAGGCTTGCCAGTGTTGCTTTAGGATTCACCTTTTTAGGTCTGCTAAGACAGTAACAGATGGTATCCTTTCTCATTCTTTATCCATAGGAGTTTATGTCTTTAGAAAAAAAGAAAACTTTATTATTGTTTTAGTGGGTTTCCATGAAGAAGTGAAAATAAATGAATATTCTTTATCTATTATCAGTATTTGAAAGTAATCCTCCTCCATTTTAACTCCACAAATAAGGCTTATTATTCTGATATATCTCATTTCTGCTGACTCTCCCTAGTGCCTTGTGCTATTGTGCATTGGATTTTATTCATTTTTAAAAATATGTATATATTTATGTATTTGAATTCATATTTTGTTGGGCTTGATCTCCGCACATACTGAGGGTCTAAATTAGAAATACATTCCTCCAGGAAGGAATTTTATTGACTTCCTCCAGAACCCAGGAGTGCACAAAGATCAAAACTCTTTAGTATCTATCAAACTCATATCCCTTTGATGCAGATCTCAAGCTTTCTTGTGCATTATAGCACTGATGCCATTATTTGCTTCAGAGATATTCCCCTTTTTTGTGTTACTTACTGCTTCTTATTAAATTTCATCTTATGTTTTTTCCCTTTCCTATTTGCTGACATTCTAGCAAGCCCACTAATGTACTACAATAGATTGTTTTAATGTATGCAGACTTTATTACACCTTAGGAGAGGCCTGTTATAGTGTCTATCCTGTTATACTTGGGAAGAGGCAATCTGGTAGAACACTGTTCTCATTTTTCAAACGGAGTGGGAACAGGAAGGTCATATAGATGCTTTAGTAGAAAGAAAGTGGGCTTTGACATCACAGTGAGACCAGGATTAAAATCTTAGTTATACTGCTTACCAGTAGAAAGAACTTAAACAAGCTACCTAAACTTAGTAAGTCTCAAGTTATTCATGAACAAAATGAGGGAAGAACTGTGCATTGCAGAATCATGTGAGGACTAGAAATAATATATGTAAATACTTAGGAAATAATCTTCCCTTAAACCTGACTTTCTTCTAGTATGTCCTGTTCTCAGAGAATGGTATCATGGTATGATGTGTGTGTGTGAGATTGATCTGGGTGCTAACACCTGAGTATATGATTACAAAGTATTCCTACTCTTTCATAATCCACAAAGAGTTTTCAGTCCTAGAAGCATGCATAGTTTTATTTTATTTTCTTGGTTTAATTAGTTTTCCCTTGGTAGATGTGTGAGTGAAAAAAAATTGCAGATACAGTTGGAATAAAAAATACCCCCCAAAATTGTGTCCCATAGCAGATGGCAGATTTTCTTTTTTATTCTGATACATTCTAGTATTAGGGCACCATCAACACAACAACCAGACTTTCAACATTTGAAGAGAATGGTTAATTAGAAGTTCAAAATCAACTTTCACAAAGCCATGTGTACAAGTCTGACCTGGCTGTGATACAAGCGAGGGTTGGCAGGGTTAATAGCGGGAAAATGCCGAACGCTGCTTTTCTTCAATGAAGGTCTGCCTGGCTCAGGACTCTAACGTCAAGGCCTCTGTCTAAAGCCAAAGAATATATGACAAATAGCAGCTCACACCTGACAACAGTCAGGGCTTTAAACTCAACAGGGCAGGGATTTGAAATTCTGCCAATCCTTGCATTTTTTTCTGATTAGATGTATTTTACAAGTTTATAAGGGGCTCCAAAGTGGACGCACAGCTCCATGACTCCTTGTAATTTGGCACCGAGCTTCCAGAACTGACTGTGGGTAAATCTCAATTAGCCAGAACGTCCCACATTCCAAATTTTAACTCAAATTAAATTTTGTTTAAATATGTCACTTTGGGAAGAAATGGGAAAAACTCTACACAAAAATTGCAAAAGGAATCAACTTATTTGTGACATAGTGTAACTTAGAGGCTAAGAGGGAAGACTGGATCTAGACTGCTTGGTTTATGATCTTGCTTTTGCCCACTCATTAGCTGTGTAACCTTGGGGAATACAATGAATCGCGATGTGCCTCAGTTTACTTCGCTATAAAATGGGAATGAAAATAGTAACTACAGGGTTCTAGAGAAGATTAAATGAATTAATTTTTAATAGTACCTCACACACTGTAAGCACTCAATATTATTACATTATTTTATTATTTGCTAACATCTTACAGGGTTTGTATTGTGTAAATAATTTCATCCAATGGTCCTCTGTAACTTCAATGCAGTGACAATGTATATTCCGAGGATACTGCCTTCTCCCCAAACCATTAAGACTTTCGATCAGCAAAGTGCCTTTTTCTTAAGTTTAATATTTTTCATTTCCTTTCAAACCTTTTCTTTCTTCACAATTTCCTATCTGGGAGCTGAACACCACCATCTTCTTAGTTTTCCAAGCCAGAAAACCCAGAAATTATTAATCCTCCCCCTGTCAGTTAATTACCATATTATACCAATTATACTTCTGAATTAAACTGCTCACATCTGACAATAAGCCCTGGTAATCTCCTGTCTTCAGAGCAAGCACAGTGATCTTCTGATTTGCAGCCTTTATCATGCTTCTTCCCTGCTTGAAATAAAACCTCAAATGGCCATGAGCTAAAAGCTCCTTTCATATTGGGAATATCTTCTTGTCCTTCTCCCCTGGATCTCAATAGGATGAAAAATGGAAGAGACAGGAGAAGAGACACACACACAAGGCAGAAAATAAAAATGAAATAGATGAGGACAAAAAGAAAGAAGAAAAACTGAGTTTGAGTTTGACTTTTGATGTGGAGTCAAGAAGCTAGTAAAGTCTGTGAGATAATTTATGCAGCACATGTTGCAATCTGGAGAAACAACCCTTTTAGTTGTGTACATAGCCCCATGAGGTCAAAACATTGGATAACTTCTCCCCCAACAAGAGATGTATACAAATTCCTTTCAGTTTAGAAACAATTTGGATTTTCTCCTGGATTATCTGATGTGAATGCCCCTTCTCCTTGGAGTAGGGCAGCTGGAGGATATTATAATGATGGGAGAGGATGGTATTTCAGATAAAAAAGACAATGGTTGTTATCTTTACGGTAACATTACATAAAATACAGTCTTATTTTACTTTTATAGCCTTTTCCTTCAATTCATGTCCAGTTCTCTTAATCTTCAAGAAAACTAGGTACCACATATTTTGATTATCCATTCCAATACATCGACAGTGTTTATTTAGTATTTTATTTTACCAATGAGTTCTCTCCCATTGGAAATATAGTAAAAAGTAAAATCAACAAAATTAGCATTCCTTTGTTCTTTTCTAGTATCAGTTGTTACTTCTAAGACTAGTTCCCAGAACTACAGATATAATAATAATATTAGTAATAATAATAGGAAGAGGAGGAAGAATAAGAGTAAAGAATAACAGTAACATAGGGGAACAGGAGGAGAAGGAAGACGTCATTCACTCAAAAACACACATACAAAACATAAGTCAAGCACAGTTCTGACAAGGAGTAGGTGTCAAGTATACTTGTCTCTCATCTCCCAGGGAAAATCTGATTTCATTCTTATTGCTCTAGAATGTGAGAGTGTGCTCTGTGCATTGCTGCTATGGAACCATACAGATAACTGATTATGCTTTAGTCAATTACATAGTTACTTGTAACATTCCCCTGCAACAAAGGAAATCATGTCCCTTTTCAAATTGTCCTCAAAAGTTGGATAAGTTCTGAGGGCTATAAAGTCACTTCTCATTGCCTTAAATAATACTCTGTGTGTGTGTGTGTGTGTGTGTGTGTATTTAAAACAATAGAGGATTAGTTATACTCACAAATTTTATATACAAGAAACATGGAAATTACTCCTCTATTTATGTAAAACACATTTGACAAAGCATATGGTGAAATTGCAGGTACTGTCCATTCCTCATTCTTGCCTGTGCCACCATTTTGCCTTGGTTGGCGTAACAAGAAATTCTAAAAAGACCTCAATTCACTAAATAAGGGATAATCCCTAGAGTGGGGAAAACTGAAAGTGGGGCTACAGGCAGAAAATTCCTACTGTTCTTTTAGGATTCTTCTACCTATTTGCCACTTTGTTGCCACAGTGGCACCAACTTAGAAAAGCAATTCTAGTGATGTGTCATGTCATTCCTGGTGAAATTCCTCAAACAAATGGCTTGCTCATTGTCACATGGTTATTGAGTGGAGGAGAGGATTACAATGAAATTCATATCATTTTAAAATCTCCCACATTGGTGTTTTTCAACTTGTCAGAAGCAAACCACTGCAGGGTTGTAGCAAAATTGTGAAAGAATCCTCAAATCCTTGTGCACGTATATGTTTCCTTGATCCACAAAAAAAAAAGATGCTATGATTATCATTATTATCATTCAAGAACTCCATAAAATTAGTTGACACTTAAAAGGAATACTCTTCTCACTAAGAAATATAAATAAGTAAAAGGAAACTATGGCTTTATACTTGTGGTCTTCATATTTTGGGGTTTCACAGATTAATATCAACATCATTCATTACATGTTTTTAGAACTTAAAGTGACAGTCTTTGAAGCTAAATAAATTTACTTTTATGGAAAACTCACTTCATGGTTCCTCCCCTCCCAAATCTGTGAAAAAGTTATAATGGGCCAGCACTGGTATAAAGAGTGGTGTTTCAGAACCCTGGCGCCCACCATGCCATGCAGAAAAGTGAAAGAATTCAATGGTGCGTGGATGCTGTAAATCACTAGGGTGGGTTTCAGGAAAGGAAACATCCATATGAGAATTCTTTATCTCACTCCGGGCTGACTCGTTACTGGCATCACTTGTTGATTATTACAGCCAGTTAGCCAAGTGCTAGATCCAGCTCTGACAACTGTCACCCCAAGCTTACCCATGGAAATGGCAACTCACAAAAATAATTCATGCTCTTCCTAACTTAGAAATGACTCATCCTTGAGGGTCATGAAGGTAGGAGAAGAAATGAGCTCTCATGTATTTTGCTTGGTCTTCTTAATCCCTCATTCTTCTGCATGAGTGTGCCAAGGAGTATAAATATGTGAGGTTAGTTACAAAAATCAGTCCGGGCTTAGAAGAAGAATGTGGCAAACATTGACAGACTAGATCATTCATTCATTCAACACACATTTGCAGGGCACCTAATACATACCAGAGACTGTGCAAAAGATATGGCAATGAAAAACTAACAGGAACACAGCAGAAATAATATCTGCCATCAAAAGATATTGTGCTAAGTTGCCACGTATTGCAGAATTTCCTTCTGTAGGTCTGAATAATATTCTATTTTATGTCTATACAACATTTTCTTTACCCACTCATCCCCTGATGGACACCTAGGTTGCTCCCATCTCTTGGCTATGGTGAATAGTGCCGCAATGTACTGAGACTGCTGACATCCCTTTGAGATTCTAATTTAAATTCTTTCTGATAAGTCTTCAGAAAGTGAGATGGCTGAATCATATGGTAGTTCTATTTTTAATTTCTTAAGGAATAACATGAAACTTCTTTTCCATTTTGTCATCTCAAAGATAATTGACCCTTGTATGCCATCTATCATGTTAAGATGGAACCAGACCCTCTCCTGTCAGGAAGGGTCTTCACCTGTCAGGAGAAATCATTGCCCTGCTGTGGCCTTGTAAGGCCTTTTCTCTTCAGCTAGATGAGCAACATAAACAAGGACAGAACAACATAAATGATCCTGTTGGAAAATATTCACATACATGTGGCCAGGCGAGAAGCCAATGCTAATCACAGTCTCCAGCACCTGCATACTCTCAGCTGGGGGGCTCAGTTCTCAAAAAGAAATTCACAGGAGACCTGTCAGCACCTTGCCATGTGCCTTGGGATAAGGGCTATCTAGAAACTTGCCTGAATGTTTCCCACATGCTACAGGCCTGCTTCTCAACAGTAACATAGTTCTCTGATACTGTCGTTCTAAACTGCAGCACAAAAGAACCCTTCAGAACCTGGGCTAGGAGGTGGGCTGAAATGTGAACACCCCCCAAAGTTGAAAGGAGGTACTTGTGTGACACTCAGAGACGTATGTGAAGAGGAAGTGCTCCTGTTGAACAAAGACTACCTTCAAGGGCAGCTTCATAATGGGTAACCTGTGCAGTTGCGGAGCGCCCCACTCTCAGAAAGACCCCATGCTTGGTTCAGTGCTTTGCTGCTACCCTCTAGGAATTATTAATTTTTTAACAAGGAAGAGTTCACACAGTTTCATTTTGAACTGGGTCTCACAGATTAAGTAACCTGTCCCTACCACTTTCTCTGCCAAAGGGGAAATGAGGAACACAATTAGGGTCCTGGAGTCCCAAAGGAGCAGGTGAAATGGAAGCATGGGTTATAAAACAGGGAGAAGCAAGAGTGCAATTTCATATCTTGTAAGGAAATTCAGCACTGTTTACTAATCAGGGAGCCCACAATTTTAATTTCCCAAGCCATTGTGAAGTTTGAGACTCTGAAATACTCACTCTATTTTATTGCTCTGTGGACATTAGAGGGCTCTTTCTGTTCCTTTAGTATAGAAGAGTGGCCCCAAAGACACGCAATTATAACCACATAAAAATGCACCACACAGTGGTCAAAGCCACAGTGCTGAACCACTTTCTCACTAACGATTTTCACTCCACTTCTCAAATGGTGAGAGATCGTTTTCCGATCTTGTGTTTTCTTTCGTTTTACAAACCCCAACCCACTATTCAGAGCCCTCTCAACTGACATTTACGTTGTCCTTGTGGTGATGCTACTATCATTCCTTCTTGGTAAACATTTTTTGACATCACCATCACCTTGACTTTCTACCTACTCAAGTCCTACCTACTCAAATCTGCCTTTTAATGGCCAGGCTCCCATGGACATCACACCTGCTGTCAACCTTTCCTGGAGGGACATCCAGAGACAAAAAGATATAATTCCTGTTCTCCTGATGATTATCCTCTAATTTAGGAACCAGAGCTAACAGACATTTAAATATTTGATATTTTTAAGAGAAACATTGAAAATAAATATACCACATCAGGACTGGCTACAGAATTTATAGGGCCTGGTACAAAATGAAAATATGGGCTGCTTCTTTAAAACACAGTAAGAATTTTAGGCAGCAACCGCAAGAGCCTTACACTAAGTAAGCATGGGGCCCTTCTGTGTGTGGGACCTATGTGACCATGCAGGCTAAATGCCCATAAAGCTGGTCCTGATTTTCATTGACCTGAATTGAGTCACATACTTAACCAATCACTGTTAAGTGGGTTGACTGACTTAGACTGAAAACAGCTCCCCTGGAGTTGGAGCTAAGTTGAACTTCCCCTGAGATGCCTGATATCTGGTGGCAGATTCATTAATAAAACCAGACTCCTTTTGAGTAGATGTGAAGAGTGCATTGTTTCTGGGTATACCAAAATCAGTGTCCACCACACCATATATCCTTGACTCAGAAGGAGGAGCTCTGGTTGCTTATGGCCTTTGTTGTTTGTGGTCTCGAAGAGTTATTCAAGTCCTACCTACTCAAATCTGCCTACTTTTAATGGCCAGGCTCCCATGCACTTCACACCTGCTGTCAACCCTTCCTGGAGGGACATCCAGAGACAAAAAGATATGATTGCTGTCCTCCTGATGATTATCCTCTGATTTAGGAACCAGAGCTAAGAGACATTTAAATATTTGATATTTTTAAGAGAAAATATTGAAAATAAACATACTACTGAACCACCATATATTGGTCTCAAGAAATTATGGCATTGTTGGATCAGCAATAATGCTCCAAGCTGGGTAGGGTACTCATTAAGAGTTTAGAAGGAAATGGATTTCACAGACAAGTGGTCAGTGTTGGGTGGTGTCAAATGCAGTTTGAGACAGAAAAGTGGAATTGACAATCCTTAGCGGCAGGATACTCCTACAGCAAGTTTTGATAATAGCTTGAGTCTTTTTCAAGAGTCAAACAGGTTTGCTTGGCTAGAGCAGACTGCAGAGGTCACTTGAAAACATCAGTGGTGAAAGGAAAAAACTATGCAGTGGAAAGTCATTACTAGGAAATGAGATCCAATATAAAAGGCAACAGTAGAGTTTCTAAAGATGTATAGCAACTATGACTTTTTATACCTAAATGGAAATAGAGTCCTTCACTTCTGTTGTTCTTTTCAAAGCATTTTCACTCTTTCTTCAGTCATCCAACATGCTGTTCAGCTCTGAAGAACCAAACTCAGGCTATATCACTGTCAAGCAACCTTCCTTACTTTCCAGTCCCTCTCACCCCCAGTTGAAAGGGACTGAAGAAACAGACCACTCCTTCTCCATGACTTGTGTACTCTGTGAATACTGTATTGGAATTATTTACTTGGTTGTCTTTCACTCATTGGACTGTTAGCTCCCTGATGCGGAAACTATGTCTTCTTCCTCTTCATAACCTCTGTGCCTTGGTAATTGATCAACATGTAATAAGAGTTCAAAAATGCCTATTGAAGTGATATACTCAGAATATACATAGGAACAATCAATTTTAACACTCTGTGTATGTAATGGCTAAACAATGCTCAGAAAAAGATGAATAATATGCATAAAGACTGAGATATTTTCATTCTATTAATGACCTGAAAGCATACATTGGATTGCACGTGGATGAATAGGAGAATGCTGTCAAAGATCACTTCAAGATTCTTTGCTTTGAAATCTAGAATGACATACAATAGACCCTCTTTATCTAGCCCCAGCGGACACAAGACAGAGACAGGACAATGACAGGATTTTCTTCTCAAGCTTATGAAATCACCTCCAGCCTTTCCTTCTTTGTCTCTGTCAGTTCCTGTACTTTAGGCTTATATCAGAGACGTGAATAGTGCACCCCAGCATTTGAATGTTTATTTTTCTATACCTAAAAGTCTTTGAAATATATGGTTTATTTCAGTTATGACATGTAGTCAATAAATGTTTATGGGGTACATATGGTCCTCAGTCCCAGCATAAGTGAGATTAAGTGGAGAATTATTTCTAGTTCCTGTATGGCCTGATGTGTAAATATTCACAATATCAGATAAATGGGTAATTTAACTCCAGTCAACACATATCTCCAAATTGCTACTGAACAAGCAAAGGCAATGACCCAAAAACATAGCTGGCAAGTGGCTTCTTAAGTGGTACTTAATAAATGCTTCTACAGGATAGTAGCAAACCTAAGGATTTTCCTAATTCTCCTTGACACCTAATATTGCCCTTTGGTTTACCTCTTCATGCTAATCTTCATGTTAGTTTGTGCTTGATTTCAGTATGTGTGTGCACTCATGGGCACTTATGTGTATGTATGGGTGTGAAGGGAATTGGATAATAAAAAAAGCCTATGACTTAACCCTGCTTTGTTAAGTTGGATTTTCCCACACAGAGGCTTTCTCATTAATTTTTTTCCTCTCTTAACACACATAAATCAGTAAATGATTGCTGAATTCCAACATCATTAGGAGGTAACTACCCTTCATTAAGATTGGATTACAAAATCACAATTTCTGCATTTATTTCATGATTCTGGGTAAATGCTTAGTGATCATAATGGTAAAAAATCCAAATGCCTGAAATGCATGAGAAAAACAGGATTCTAAATCTAGAGTCTCCACGTTTTGTCATCAGTGTAAGATAAGATTGCTGCATTAAGAGCAACACAGTAAGATATATACGTAAGAACATATGTGCAAATTATAACTCTAAATAAATGTTGCTTTGTACTATAATTCTCAATATAATTTTAGTTAGTTTTACCTGATTAGAATTTTTAAAAAAACTTTAAAGACATACTTTGAATTTCAATGATCTTCTGTAAAGAAATAACAGCATTCATATTCGGGCTTTGGTGGAGAATATCTTCTGCAAGCGGCTCCAGCTGCAAGAATAGTAGATAATAATATGAGCAGAATATTACGACTTTATAGTAAGTCTCACAGAAGCAAAGCAAATTGAAACAACCTAATCCTCAGGAAAAGCTTGCTCCGAGAACTAGTTAACATTTTGCTGATATTAGTTCTAAAAGTGTAGCCAGTTTTATTTTCTGTTTTGCATCCATGTAATTGAATTCCAAGGGGCTTTTCCATTGGTCACAAGACTAATCTATGAAGTCCCTGAAGCAGGTGCATGTCTGTGTATTATTCATTAAAAATCTGAGTTATTTGTGTAATTTTTGTAGGTTCCTGAAAAACCAAATTCCATCATGTCTGTATACGCAGCTGGGCCCTGCAAACAAAACCTCAGGGAAGTTGCAATAGACAGAAAGTGGGCAGTCTATTATCCATACTTTCACAGTGTTTTTACATCTAACCACCTTGTATACATTTGAACACTTCACGATAGAAAGCCATGAGACCAACTGCTTTTATTCAAAGGCCATTGAATAAAGTAGTAGAGAAAGGGTTCAAATAACCAAATGTAAAATAACTGTACAGTTTCATTTAACTTCTACTTTATTCATAACTATGCAGATGTCTGTGCATAGCACAGGCCAAATTCCTACCTTGCAAATCTATCACGATCTTCCGGAATTACACTAATTTTTCATGGAGAAGCTCAGCAAACGTTGCTTTGCAAGAAATGAAGAGAAGCTTTAAATAATTTATAGAGCCTATTTGTCAGACCTAAGTCTGCTAATGCATCCCTCAGAATGCCGTGCTGATTAGCTTGGCATGTTGCAGCAGAAAGCGCATGGCTAGGGCCCTTGCAAATAAAATAGTTGTCCAGCTATTGTGACCCAAAAAGCAAATAAAGTAATAGTAACAAAAGGATTAACAAAAAAGTAGTTTTCCTAGAAATGTTAAGGTTAATCATCTCAAATAAGAACTGGTGATCAAACTATAATATGGCATGAATGGGAAGCGATGTCACTAGATGCATCAAAGCATGAACTCATCTATGTCTCTGCATCTGTAGGAAAATCTAAAAAAACACAAGGATTACAAGTTTCCACCGCATATGTGAGTGAATCTTCCCCTCAGGGTCTCTGTGAATTGATTATTCTATTCTTCAATCACGAAATCTCAAACAATAGCACCTTTATTCCAGATGCCATAGGATAACAGACTAGCTCAGGGATATTTATACATGGGTAAATTCACTAACTATAACTTTCCAGAGTGTTTTTCTTAGCTGCCAAAGAAAAACTTTTAAACATCAAAAGGTTTATTTGCAATACAGTTTGGTGAGAGGAAAAAAAAAACAAAACACATCACCACCACCGCTCAGTGGCAGTACAAGGTTCTGAAATAAACTCTTAAAACTCGTTAAAATCATTTTTTAAAATCTGGTATTTCGAATTGTATCTTCAAGGATATGTTAGTCCAGTAACACTCTCTTAACTCAGAGGAACTACTGAGTCATCAACTGTAGCTTACTTGGAAAACTCTTATGTATTAGACAAGGTTCAGAGAGCTACTTTGCTTATAAATAATTTTTGCTCCTTTCTTGGAGCTTAGAGAAAATAATTTTTAATAGAAACTAGGTAGATTTTACTAATAAAATATCGTGAAATGACACTCTATGTTCCAATATTTAAGAACAAAAGCACAAGGCGATATCAGCATATTTAGCTCTTCAGAAAGCTTCCCTGTGACTTTGGGGTAAAAATGCTGACAAATTGAAAGGTGCTGGATCCTGGAAAGAAAGCTCTAGGCAGATCATAATGTAAAACATCTAACTTCTGGTCTCTTGAACACTGAGGTCTGGGCTATTTTAAACACTCAGGTTATATAGAACGCATATGTGATTCAGGGTGTTGAGAGTAAAATACAAACACCCCTAAACCCCCAATTTAGAATCTTCAGTTAGATGCAAAAGGGTTGTGTCTACTTTGAAAAGCAATTGGGAGAATTAAGGCAATTAAATTGATCATTTAAACCTCCCAAACCATTTCCCTGCATGTTTTAGTTGAATGTCATTTAGAGGATTTAACCTTCAGTAAATTGCCCCAATTTGTTTAATTTTGAGTGTATACATATAGACAGAGCTGAATTCAGAAAGTTCTCAATGTAGGTTCTTTATTTTTTCTCCAGTAGCTATGCAATGGATAATATTCTCTCCGTTGGCAAGAAGGCAAGTGGCATTTAGAGTCTGTTTTTATAAAATTAAAATCTTTTATGGTGGGACCACAGAATTGGGTTGTCTTTTCTAGAGAGTTATTTATTTAATCACTCACAATTGTAAGCACTAACAACATCTGATTGACTCATCCACTTAATAAATATTAATGAGTGCTGGTCATTATTCATAATTTAATAACTAATAAAATAATATTAAATAAATATTCATTTTTTTATATGTTTGGAGCAGAAAATAAGAATATGTGGTAAAGTTTTGTTATGTATTTAATTTAGGTGATTAGATACAGCAAAAAGAGTGGCGATTGAGGTTAATCGGCATTACTAGAAGTTATTAAAAGATAATTAAGGAAGTAATTTATACAAACAAGACAACTTTTGCATGCAAAAGTTACAGAAAGATAAAGCAGATGCAAATGTAGGAAACAGTACACAACCATCATGCCATCTCTGTTGAGCAATTCTGTTAAGTAATAGTCATCATCATGGAGTTATGAGATACACTAGATAATTTTAACACAACCTCTTGACGCTTAAAACTCTCATCCAGCTTAATCGTATCTAAAGCTTAATCACAAGCATTACTCATACCAATTCTTTACACAGATTTTCAGGCTCAGTGACAGGAAAGTTTATTTTTCTACATCATTTTCAGAAAGTTATGATAACGTATTGACAAGATTCAGATGTTTGTTAAGTTGCATATACCATATACATTCTAAGTACTGTAGCTATTTTAAAACACCATAAAATTGTGGCCATTATCATCTTATAAGTAATTTCCTGGTTCTTTAGAATCAGATCATTTAAATCGTCAAAAATCATTTTAGTTGCCTAAGATTCATCTATAGAAAGAGGCGAGGGATATTCTTGGAGAAGCTGTTGAGTAAGAGTTTTAAGATTTACGCTGTACTGATGAGATATGAAAAACAACTCACTGATTTTTTTTATTTGCATGACTCAGAACAGAACATAAAGGCAGCTAAACAGAGCCTTTGCAAACGTAACAGGTGTGTGAGGACGGATGTATACATCAATCAAGCAAGGGATCTATTAAATAGTCTTGTTAGTGTTTTTGTTATGTGTTGATGTTTCCCAAATATGCCAAGTATTTTAATATTTCTGTACCTTTATCTATTCTGCTCCCTCTGAATTCTATTTTCTTCATTCTTCTTTCAATTGGTAAAACCTTAACGAGCATTCAAGGACCACCACAAATATTGCCTGGTCCTCAAATTCTCTACTAGAGCAAATTTCTTCCCCTCCTATGGCCCTTTTCCCCACAAATACTCTCATTTACTAAATACCTTATGTGGTAGAAAGTCATTTTTTTCCCATTCTCTACTTTGTTGTGAGTCATTTAAAGTCAAATATGGAGACTGTATATGACAGACATTTTTAAAATGTTGAATAAATGGAGAAATAATTAATTGAAAAAAAAAACCATGAAGAGGTGGCCTTTATTCTGCTCGCCATAGCTAATAAGACAAAATAAAATGGGTTCTTCCTCTTGGTCACCTGCTGTAATCAGGATATGGTTTTAAGATGAAGAATCAGAACAGCAGTGATAATTCATTTTGTTTTCTAAGGTGAACTGCCCTTGCATAATTTCCAGACAATTATTTTCTCCTATGCATTGGCAAGGTTTCCTGACATGTAGGCAGATATTTCTACAGATCAGAAAAGCAGGAAAATGCAAAAGAAACAAAGACCCAAGGCAAGCAGAGGCAGAATGGCCGTGCCAATAATTACAGCAGAAAAGGTCTCTTCCAACTGAGCAGGAAGAAAAAGCAATAGAATGACAGTAAAATGGAATGAAATTTTGAAAGGCATTGAAATTAATCTTCAACCCAATTTGAGGAGAACTGGGATCATCCCAATACCTAGACCTCAAATCCATGTACGTAGTATATTCTATAATTTATTTAGATGTTTGTTAATATCTCTAAAAATATTTTACGATTTTTGTGAATAGGGTCATATTTTCAGATAGATTTATTCTAGGTATGTGGTTTGTTTAATGCTTTTGTAAATTATGTACGTGTATATATTTACACTATATATAAAATATGTATATTTATAATTTAATTAAACTTTTTCAATCCTGGTGTGATTCTGTCCTGTGTGTTTGTTCACTGGAGTAGGAGTCATATATCTCCATTCGTCTTCTCTCCCACCTAAGTGGGTGACACAAAACCATGGAAGATTCAATGGACATGGACATGAGCCCCCTAAGGCCTCAGAATTATCTTTTCAATTGTGAACTAAAGCTGACAAAGATTATCACTTAATGAGGATCATGATGAAAATGAATACCAGTTTTCTTTAAGAATGGTCAGTTCAACATTGTTGAAGCAGAAGCAATGAAATTTAAAGGCAGTCCAAATAAAAGTAACACTGGCAACTCTGAAAATGTCTGTACAGCCAACAGCTTCCCTCGTGGGCTTTGAAATATCACCACCTGTGGTCTTATGGTTGAAGTGTGGTTCAGGGCCAGTGCATATCAGTGGGCAGCACACAGTAGCTGTGGAGGAAGATGCACAGTCAGAAGATGAAGTGGAGGAGGATGTGAAGCTCTTAAGTATATCTGGAAAGCAATCTGTCTCTAGAGGTGGTAGTGACGTTCCATAGAAAAAAAGTAAAAACTTGCTGCTGATGAAGATGATGATGATGACGACGAACATGATGATGATGAGGGTAAGGAAGCTGAAGAAAAAGCCCAGTGAAGAAATCTATACAAGATACTCCAGCCAAAAATGCACAAAAATCAAACCAGACTGAAAAAGACTCAAACCATCAACATCAAGATGAAAAGGTCCAGAATCCTTCAAAAACTGGAAACAACAACAACAACAACAACAACAACAACAAACCTCCCAAAACACTAAAAGGACCTAGTTCTGTGGAAAACATTAAAGCAAAAATGCAAGCAAGTACGAGAAAAGGTGGTTCTCTTCCCAAATTGGAAACCAAGTTCATCAATTATGTGAAGAACTGCTTCCTAATGACTGACCAGATGGCTACTCAAGATCTCTGGCAGTGGAGCAAGAAGTCTCCTTAATAGTTTAAACAGCTTGTTAGAAAATTTCTGTCTTCTTTCATTTCTGTATCATTTGATATCTACCTGTCCTTTTTGTAATGCAGAGTGAGAACTTTACCTACCATGTCTGATAAATATTGTCCAGGTTCCATTGCCAAGAATGTGTTGTCCAAAATGTCTGTTCAGTTTTTAAAGATGAAACGCCACCCTTTGCTTGGTTTTAAATATGTATGGAATGTTATGATAGGACATAGTATAGTAGTGGTCAGACATGGAAATGGTGGGGATACAAAAATGTATGTGTGAAATAAACTCATTATTAAAAAAGGTTTTTGAAGTAATTTTATATTTACAGAAAGTTCTAAATATTGTACAGAATTCCCATGTACTCCTCACCCAGTTTCCCTTAATGATAACTGGTTACATAAAACCAGTGTATTCTTAAACTTATTTTCTATAGTTATGACAGTTATATAGATATATAATTAGTTTTTACTAAACCTTTTAATTGAGTTTTCAATTTTCATTGATTTTTAATTAACTATTCACCTTGTTAAATTTACATATTAATTCATAATTTAAATGAACATATTTTAATATATTTTCTTCATACTCAATTACAAATCATCTGTAAATAGTGAAAGATTTATTTATTTTTCTCCAATACTGATACCTTTTTTCTTCTTCTTACTATATTGCACTGTCTAGGATTCCCTGAACAATGTTGAAATGAAGCAGTAAGAGTATTTTTGTCTTGTTTTTGATTTAAAAGAATAATTTCTATATTTCACCTTTAAACCTGATGTATTTATTTTGTAGCTATCCTTCATCAAATTGATAAATATTTTTTATTTCTGTTTGTAAAAATTGTTCTTTATGATTGGGTAGTTTATCAGCTGCTTTTAAAATATTTACTGAAATAGTTATATTTCTTCTTCATTGTCTTAACGTGATGAATTATAATAAATTAGTTTGGAAAGTTAATATGTTATATTTCTAGAGTAAACCCAAATTTTATGAACATTTAAGATGTGATGAACTGCTAATATTTTATTTAGGGTTTTAACTACTATGACTATGAGAAAGATTCTCCTATAATATTCCTTTCTTGTGATATTCTCTTAAGTTTTTGGTATCAGTATTATATAGGCCTCAAAAATTTATTTGCGATGTATTCTTCCTACCCTCCACTCCTCTATTCTAAAACAATTTGTGATTGGTGTTATTTTTTCCTTAAACTCCTGATAGAATTGCCTGGTGAAGCTATATGGGTTTTGTGTTTTCTCCTGGTAAATTTAGTTTTAAAAACTCAATTTTGTTAGTAACTAAAGAACCATTCAAATTTTCTGTATTTTTATGCAGTCTTGTGAAGTTGCATTTTTATAATAATTTTTCAATTTCATATATTCCATTTCATAAATTTTCGAAATGTTTACATAAAGTTTATTTTAATATTTTCTTGTCACCCTTTTAATAACATTAAAATCTGTAGTGAAGTCCCCTTTTCTTTCCCAGTGCAGGACACGCATGCTGCTTCTTTGTTGGTCAGTCTTACTAGAATAAAATCAATTTTACTACTTATCTCAAAGAATCAACCTTTGACTTTAAAAATCTTACATATAATATGCTTGTTTTCTATTTTATCATTTTATTTATATCTTCTTTGGTTTCTTTGCATTTAATTTGCTGCTTTGATTCTCTAATGAGATGTATGCTTTCAACATTAATTTTAAACTTTCTTCTTTTCTAATATATACATTTAAAACTATATGTTTCTCTAAGTTCAGCTTTATATATCACACAAGTTTTCACATGTTATATTTTCATAATGCTTTATTTCAGAATACTTTCTAATATTTCACTGTGATTTCTTTGGACACATGAATTAGAGAGTGTATTTGAAAGCTCAAAATATGTACGATTTTCTAATTACCTCACTGTGGTAAGAAATTATACTATGTATGAATTCAATTAGTTGAATTAGTTGAAATTTATTGAAACTTGCTTTATGCTCCATATATGGTCTATTTTTTAAAATGTTAAGAATGTCCTTGAAAAGAATCATATTCTGTCATGTTAGGGGATATATACTCCATTATATATTTAAATTATAGCAAGTTTATCAAGTGTTTAAATCTTCTACATCACCCTTCACTTTTATTTTCTTCATGATTTACCAGTTACTGAGAGAAGCATACTAAAATTTGTTATTATGATTGTGGTTTTGCCTATTTTATCATTTGGTTCTTTCCATTTATGCTTAATATGTTTTCATGCTGTCTTAGACACAAAAAGTTTGAATTGTTTTATCTTCTTGGTTCATAGAATATTGTATTAGTATGAAACATCTCTTTTGATCTCCATTTTCTCTTGCCTTAAAGTCCATTTTTATCTGATATTAATAGGGTCACATGAGTTTTCCTTCAGTTAGTTCTGGTGGATAATTTTTTTTTTCATTTCCTTCATTCAAACTTTTCTTGTATTACAGAAAGCTTCTGTTTAAACAGCATCTGTTATTACACTGTAATCACCTTTGTCTTAATTGGTGAACTAAACCCATTTATATCCACTTATATGTGATTTGTACAACCACCCAAGCTGATTCTAAAATTTTATATAAAAATACAGAGGTGCCAAATGTAGCCAAAACTGTCTTGAAGAAGAAAAACAAACTGAAAGATTTGTTCTACCAGATATCAAGACGTTTTATAAAACTACAATAGTTAAGACACTCTGATAATATCACAGAAAAAGAGAGAAACCTGTGAAATAGAATAGACTTTCCATGTATACATGGATGAAGTTAACACTACTGAGCCATAATAAATGGATGGCCTTTTTTTTTTTTTTTTTTTTTTTTTTTTTGAGACGGAGTCTTGTACTGTCACCCAGGCTGGAGTGCAGTGGTACTATCTCAGCTCACTGCAACCTCCGCCTCCCGGGTTCAAGTGATTCTCCAGCCTCAGTCTCCTGAGCAGCTGGGATTACAGGTGCATGCCACGATGCCCGGATAATTTTTGTATTTTTAGTAGAGATGGGTTTCACCATGTTGGCTAGGCTGGTCTCGAACTTCTGACCTTGTGATTCGCCCACCTCAGCCTCCCAAAGTGCTGGGATTACAGGTGTGAACCACTGTGCCCCGTCAAATGGATGGTCTTTTCTATAAGTGGTACTTAATCAACTGTATATTCACATTGAAACAAACAAACAAACCTGACCTCTATATTCATATATACATATACATATTCAATGCCGGATGAAGTATGCATCTAAATGTTGAAGTCAAAAAATAAACCTTTCAGAGAAGAGTAAGGAAAAAATAAAAATAATCTTTCATGACTTTGGGAATCCAGAAAGAATATTTAAACAGAATACAAAAAGAACTAATTCTACAGGAAAAGATTGATAAATTATACCACATTAAAAAGTTACTTTCATTTATCAAAGGTCACCTTTCAACACATGAAACCAACACTAGAACCTATAAAGAACTGCTAAATCGTAAGGAAAAAGACAATATGAAGGTGGACAAAAGTTTTGAATAGATACTTCAAAAACAGTACATCCAAATGATCAATAAATAGATGAAGAACTGCTTTACCTCATTAGCATCTGGGCAAATCAAAACCATGGTGATATACTACTACACATCCAACAGAATGGCTAAGATTTTAAAAGACTGACAATATGGAGTATTAGAAGGATACAGAACTGTGTAAACACTTGTATGCCACTGGTAGGAGTACAAATTGTCACTATGTAACTATGGAAAACAGTTTGGTGCTATCCACAAAACTTAAACACATGTATATTTCAGGATTCAGCAATACCATTTGTAGAAATATATTCAACAAAAATGTCGGTACAAGTGCACCGAGAAACACATATAAAATGTCCATCACAACATTAGATACAATAGCCCCCAAACTGGAAAAATTCCCTTTATCTGTTAAAAGTAGAACATGTAAATAAACTGTGACATTTTCCCAAAAATTATTTTTACGGAATGGAATACTATATGTTAATACAAACGAATCAACTATGGCTGGTTGCAACAACATGGATAAATCTCACAAATATAACGTTGAGCAAAACGAGTAAGAAAGGAATTATATATTGTATGATTTCATGGATATAAAGTTACAAATTAAAATGTAGTGTTAGAAATCAGAAAATTGGTTACTTTCAGAAAAGAGAAGGGATACTAGGGAATGTGGGGTCTTTTGACATGCTGACATTACTCTATCTCTTGGTTGATCATTACATATGTGATCTCTGTCATATTTCATTGAGGTGTACATTCGTGTTTTGCAGTTTTCTGTATAAGTGTTATATTTTACAATTAAAAACAGTTTAGCAAAAGTTAAAAATTAAAAAAAAAAAAAGCATTGTGACATAAGAGAAGAGGGAAACAAAGTCTGGATCTTGAGTCCATGTTCTTTCCACTGTATTATTGTGCTTCCAGGAAACAAAGTGAGATTATATATTTTGCATGAGAGCAACATGTTATATTCTTAGATATAAGGCCACAAATTCACTTACAAATAAAGCTGAAAGTCCCCCTGCAACATGCAAAGCGACTCAGACAAAATGCAGAAAGGGTTCAGTTGTCAGGGTCAAAGATATTGTGGAACTTTGGAAGAATATGATAATCAAGACCAAGAGGACAAGGGAAGCAGATTGTGATAAAGACCTGACTCTACATGCTGATGAACTATTATCAATTCCCTAGTGAGGAGGGATTGGTGGTGAAAACTCAGCTCTCATTTGAATAATTATCTTAGAGAAGTCTGCAATTAGATGTGTATGTTTAATTTGATTGTGTAAGTAAATCTGGTTATAATTTTATCCATATTGTGATTCATGAGTCATTCTCGAAATAACCTCTTTTATTTGTTTGAAGTCATTAAAATTCTTGCCCAAATAGATTGGGGGAAAAATCAGAATCAGGGTTATTGTACTGACAATCAAGTTACTACACTGACAAACTATTGAAATTATTCAGATTGGGTCTGCCTGCATCCTACCTACATGTGGTTGATGTAGGGTGATATCAACACAGCAATAAAGAAATATGTCTGGTCAATAGCAGTGACATAAGTCTAATAAATCTTATGAGAGTAACAGGAAGACCAAGAGGTAAAGGGAACAGTCATGGTCATCAGCTCGCATGAGATATTGCAGGAATTCCTTGAATAAGGTAAGAGGGACCAGTGAGCCAGACTCTGAGATCATTACTGTAGCTATTATTCTATTAACTGAGTTTTTATCCTTTTGGAGAAATGTAGGTTAAACAATACATCAGCCAATGAATGAAAGGAGGAAGAGGCCTCTGTTCCGTATCAAAGAGAAGAAGCCTCTGTTTCATATCAAGCCCAAATAGTATCCTATAATTTCCATGGTGCTAAACCATGGACAGTTTGCACATGATACATTTAAACATCTATGGCAATCACCAACTAAGTAATTAAAAATGAACCTAAAAATAAATGGAAGAAGGCATAGTGGTCTATTGGAAAGAGGATAATGAATGCAATTTGTTGGATAATTCAGATTATTGATATTCTTGTTTAATCATTAAGGTAAGTTTGTAGATATACAACATAATGAGAAAACAGAACCACATAGTAGAGTTAGGAAAATACCATATACATTGAAAAGTGCATGTCAAACGAAAGTTCTAACAACATTGAAAGGAAGTTTGTTCAGGGCTGTATTTGTAGTGTTTCAACATAATGTCCGTAGTTTGGATATCAATTGTTATGAAGAAGGCTTGGCTCACATTAAATGCCAAAAATCTTGTTTACTTGCCCCCATTTCTGCAAGTAAGTTTAAATTTGACAGTCAAATTTGGTAAGCCCTGTTTCACTTTGTGTGTCTTAGTATTCTTCTCTTTGTTTGCTTTTTTAATCTCTTCTTCCTTTAATCTGCTAATTTTATATTTTTCAATATTTTCTTAATTTTTTGTTTTATTAAAGAGATTTTGTATGATACTCTTTTCCAAATGTTGACTTTTCTGCTAACAAGACCTGTTTCACATTATGTAGCTGTGGTGTGCCGGTAAATGTTTAACTGCTAACTGTCCAAGAAGTAGTCCTAATTTGTAGCATTTGCTGATTTCTGTGGTGTAAATATTCCCACCATGGCCTGTTTCAGGCTACTAATGTGATGTTATTGAACTTAGATTTAAGCAGAGACACACACAATTGGCTTTCACAAGTCATTTACAGTCGGTTCCAGCATATTGTGATTAGAGTATAATTTTGTTTATTGATTATCTGGGAAAATTGCTAAAAGTTATTTTCATAATAAGCTTTGTTTTCTTCTATGAGCTTCTGCCATCTCCATACACACAAAAAAATACACTGTTTTGTTGCTGTTGTTTCACTCCAAAGCTTGGGATTCATTTGTTTAAAGCTTCCATATTTTTTTCACAGAAATTCTAATTCCTTATGATATTCCATTACCCAGATTCAGACTCAAAAGGTACTTTTATTCTACTCAACATACCTCTCCTCTACCAAAAACAAAATGAACAAATCCAAACAGAGCCATCCACAGTTCTAAGAAGTCTTAATGTCTTTATCTATGCCTTCCCATTACATGATAATCTTTTCCTTAGATATTAGCTCATATTAGTCTGTTTTTTTTATTCAAGACCAATTAAATATTAAAATATTCCTCCATCTCTATAGTTAAAAACAATGGTTTTATGTTATATTCCCAATGCACTTTGTTTTACTTTTACTTATATTAAAACTTTTGGGCACAAAATACATGCCCAATAAAAGAGGAATGAATGGACAGATAAAAGAATCATTACATGTTTGTTTCACCATGGCAAAGAACTGCTTTCTTTCTTTCATTGGTTTTTTGGTTTTTTTTTGAGGACCCAGGTCTCGCTCTCACCCAGGCTGGAGTGCAGTGGCGCGTCCTGCGGCTCACTACAAGCTCCGCCCTCCCGGGTTCACGCCATTCCTGCACCTCCCAGCCTCCCGAGTAGCTGGGACCACAAGCCCACAACCGGCCCGGCTAGTGCATTTTTTAGTAGAGACGGGGTTTCACCGTGGTCTCGATCTCCTGACCTTGTGATCCACCCGCCTCGGCCTCCCAAAGTGCTGGGATTACAGGCGTGAGCCACCGCGCCCGGCATCTTTCTTTCATTGGTTACCATAACCTATGAAATGTCCAGGTTCCTGGCCCATATTCTCCTTAACATTCTCTGAAAAACCTAAAGACTATACAGAAAATTTATATAATGAAGTTTTGAATTATCCAAACAACCTCCACTTAACTTGGCATTTGATAAAACATATAAACAAAAAAAATCCACAATCGATTTGGCTCTGCCTTGTTGAATACAAGAAATGCAACATCATAGACCACATCCACACTGAAAAGTATCTTCAAATAATATTTTTCCCAAACAGTTTTATTCTCTTTAGGTTATCCATACATTCTCTTTCAGAGTATGGTGAGCTTTCAAAGTTTAAAAGAAAACCATAGAAAAACATTATTCTGACATATCATACATTGTCCTTGTATTCAGTTCCTCCTTCCTTTACTCATGAATGGCAACTATTTAGGAGCTTGTAAGCTTTCCCAGATTCACACCAATTCCCCAATGGACTAAGCCTCAGCCATACATAATCTAAAGGATGAAAAAGATGGCAAAACAACTTCCCCATTCGGAATCCAATGCAAACAAACCCCTGATGAGCAACTTGGACAACAACATCTCAAGAGTTCACCTCAGGGGTGGTTGTCAACACTTACTAGAGTCAATTCAAGAGACTATTTCAGCAGCTTTAGAGCAAAACGTCATCTTTAAAAGATTATCAACAAACACGATCACTAAGTTTAGCCACTGTTTGTGAAATTCAAGTCAAATGAAAGCAGCTGAGCATACTCAACAGGCGATAGCAGTTATTAAAAAGAAAGTGGAGAGAGGGAGGGAGAAAGGGAGAGAGGGTTGAAGGGAGTGAGGAAGTGAAGAATAACGAGAGGGAGGCAGGGAGGGAAAGAAAGAAAAGAAAAGAAAAAAAAGAGACAAAAAAGAAATCAGAAGCCAAATTTTTAAAAGAATGAGGGAAATCAAAACATGCTATATGCTCCAAGTGTAAATGCTGAACGGTACTAGAGGCTTTAGCATAATTTCAATAGCTTCCAGATCTATCACAATTTGTTTTGCTTTTTCCTCTAACAAGCTTAGAAATCATCATTTATTTGGTATTGACAGGTGATCTTCTAATGGCCATGTTCTCAACTCACTACCCAAGGCTTCTACTACTACATGTCCTCTCCTTTCTTCGACTTGCTTGAAGTTTTTCAATGTTTTTGTTTTAGATTCCGTAGGAATGGAAACTGCTTAAAGCTTTTCTCACCTCTTGGGAAAATTTCTTTCAGAGGAAGTAACCCGGGGTGCCACTAATTGGCTTTGCATAACAGTAGGCAAATTTGGCCTTAAAGCAACTGTGACACTGTTTGCCAATCAGCTCAAATACAGATTACCAAAATCAGATTTTCTGGGAACTTCACAGATGTTTCTATTATGAATTCTAAAAACTATGTGGCTGTTGACACAAGTATCCCTAATGCCTTTCCAAGCAACTTAATGATTCTTCTCATTTAAATATTCACTTCAATTTCTTGCAAACCCCAAGCTGGTGCTTCTAAGTGCTTCATTTAAAAAGATCAAAAATATTCATCATGCACTGATTGGACCGATAAATCTAAGTTCTAAACTTTGCCAAGAAAAAGAAAAAAAATGGACTTCTGGTATGTCTTCAAAATTAGTTGCCTCTAGGAGTTTCCTGTACCATGCTCAAATTAGTTTTAATCCAATAGTATACTATTTTGACTAACCTTGTACATATTTCTTAAAAGAATAATTAAGAGATGTTTTGCTAAGTAGATCATTTTCATGATAAAGATATTTAAAAAGAAGAAAATGCCTGTTTTGGGTACAACACTCAGATAACTAAAATTTTTAAAAATCAAGTTTTTTGGTACGCATCTATGTGTCCACACAGATGCAGAGCTAACGGTTCCTGCTGATTTTATAATTACTTTGGGTTATGTAATACATATTATTCTGCTGATAATAAGTCCTAAGAAGCAAAATTTTGCTGTATTGATATGGCCTGGCCAAAAACAACAAGGGAAAGAAATAGCATTCAAAAAACTGGCAAAATGTTTATGAATTCTAATCCTCCGCACATGAATAAATACATCTGACAAAGAGCAGAGGCCCTCAGAAAGGCCCCTCTTGACCTTTCTAATGTGAGTTCAATTGCATGTTCAGTGTTGAGAAACTCAAGTGGGTTCTGCCAATGTTTTAAGTTCAAGCTTTACTACATTTTGTTATTTGTAAAAGTGAAATCCCAGATAATGAGTTATAATTGCTCTATTAATCACTGAATAAAGGGTTTGGAGGGAAACTGGGATTTGAAATCACAATAGGTGGTATCTGAAAGACATTCTTTTGTATTTTCTCACCTATAGCTTACCATACAAAACTACTGTGAAAACTGCATATATGCACTTTTTTAAAAATGATGAGGTACATGCAATATGCCTTATATATTACTTCTCTAAAAGTATGAAATTTAAAACTTCAGTGTAGTCATAATGATCTTTGACCTTGAAAAAAATGCAGAAAACCAGGCCTTGGATTATAAATTATATTGTCAATGAAAGTGAGAAGAACTCTCCATTCTTTAATGCGTTTTATGTATTATATTTTCATTTCCTTTTTCCAAATGAATTATAATGTAAAACACACTTGTATTTTTCTTTAATTTTTCACTTTTAATAATCTTTCTTTTTCTTAACTTTGTTCTTCCATATTCTGATAGACCTGACAACAAAATTTACCTTTCAAAAATTCAATAATCCCATATTCATTGTTACCCTTAAAGTATCTACTGGGAAATCTATATTCTTATTTATGTTCTCAAGAAAGTTTAATACAAAAAATATAGAAAGGTATACATTATTTAAACCTCCCTTCCTTTAGTTTATACTGAAAATTTTTAGGTTGCGCTTATGCAACTGAAGATCACCAAAAAAAAGGGACAAGCTGGTATTTAGGGCATCATAATAACTAACTCAAATTTACCATAAGACATACATATTAATTAGTAAGTTCAATAGTCAATATAGCCAAAAATAATCATTTCAGTTAGCACTTACTGGAAATTTTAGCAATCTAAACACTCACACGGTCAGGTTTAATATTTTCCAGTGATACCTTTATTCCTTTCTCTTTCTCAGGCATGGTCTTTCTAAACATGTACAGAAAAGGCACAGGTCTCAAACTTTAAATCAGGTGACATCATTGTCATTCTTTCTGTGTTCTGGTCTCCAATTAATTTCCCTTTCCTTCCTAGGCCTAAGGCTCTGACTATCTTTTGCAATATGCAGTAGATTATAAATGTTCAAACTCTCACCAATTGGTGATATTCAAACAGATGCCACCAGGGTAGCCAACAACTGCAGTATTCACTCTCGTTTTTCTGTCTTTTTGGAAGTCATTCATAAATTTAAAAGGGTGGTTTTAATATTTAATTCAGAATTTTGAATCCCTCCCTCCCTCCCTTCCTCCCTTCCTCGTCTCGCTCTGTCACCCAGGCTGGAGTGCAGTGGCGCCATCTCGGCTCACTGCAAACTCCGCCTCCCGGGTTCCCGCGATTCTCCTGCCTCAGCCTCCCGAGTAACCGGGACTACAGGCGCCCGCCACCGCGCTGGCTAATTTTTTGTATATTTAGTAGAGACGGGGTTTCACCATGTTAGCCAGGACAGTCTGCATCTCCTGACCTCGTGATCCACCCGCCTCGGCCTCCCAAAGTGCTGGGATTACAGGCATGAGCCACCGCGCCCAGCCAGCAAGATATTTTCATACAGGAGTATTTAAGAATATGTACTCTCTCATATTGCCATAAATTTTAATGTCACTAATTGCTCTATAAAAGCAGTCTATTTCATCTCCATGAAAAGCACATGTACTAAAATGACCAGAGTTCTCCCAGTCAAAAGGGCATAGAATGGCAGCAAGGTACAAAACACACTTTGCTTTACAGTAAACACAGATAAATTAAGAAAAACATGTTAACTTCACACAATTGAATCTGTTCTGAAACATAATCATTTCTTAAAGAAGGAGATCATAGGAGAGATCACTCCATCCTCATTGGAAATGTTGGGTTAAGAGCAAAAGATTTTATAAGAGTATAGAGACAGAATCTCATTTGAATGCATGTGTTCAAAGAAAGGCAGTAAAATCCCTGATTTCCTTCCACATAGGCAGAAAAGTGGTTGGCTTTTGCACTCAGGTAACATTTCTTTCTGGCTAGGTCAATTATCCATGGAGCCACAAATCCACAGTTCATTCTGATTGTCTGCACATCTGTGTAAACCTTTATAATGCAAATATTAATATCAATATGCTTCTGTAACATGTTTCTATATTTAAAATCAAATAAGTGATTTCGGAATACAGGGGACTATGCAAAAAATCTTATCTAGGGGGCAAAAAAGCACCCCAACATCAACTTATAAAGTAAAAATAGCATTTATTTCTCGCACTCCATTACTACTACAAAAAGTAAAAGAATACTCAACATTCTGTTTGACATTATTGACTTACAGGCATCTCAGAAAGACACTAACATTTTAGAAAATTTTACACACCTTGAATTGTGTGTGATCTGAAACAGCAGTACTTTGTTGACACTAATCATTAGATAATTACATCCTTTGGGTTATTGTGCCGTCTAAAATTAATAAGACAGCCGGGCGCGGTGGCTCATGCCTGTAATTCCAGCACTTTGGGAGGCCGAGGCGGGTAGATCACAAGGTCAGGAGTTCGAGACCAGCCTAGCCAACATGGTGACAACCCGTCTCTACTAAAAATACAAAAATTAGCTGGGCATGATGGTGCACACCTGTAATCCCAGTTACTTGGGTGACTGAGGCAGGAGAATTACTTGAATCAAGGAGGCGGAGGTTGCAGTGAGCCGAGATCACACCAATGCACTCCAGCATGGGCGACAGAGTGAGACTCTGTCTCAGGAAAAAATAAAATAAAAATAACAAGAGTAAAGTATTTGAGCAATGCTTAAGTTTTCTCTCTCATATTTTTTCTTCAAATTAACAATGTACATTTTTACTTCAATAAATATGAAAAATATTCATGTGGAAACACTGCAGGTTTATAAAATAATGACAATAAGAACTATATGTTCTATGTGCAGAAGAAAAGGTACATTTTGTTTCATAAATACTATAGGCAAAGGCATGCATTACAGTTAAAAATGATATGAATGATAGATTTTTAAAAAGATTTTGTGTATGTTTATCTAATAAGCAAAATCATATTGCAAATTCATAAAAGGCAAAATGCGTATGATAGTCCTAACACTACTGTATAATCACTACAGAAAATGAGTTAATGGATAATATTAATGAATACATAGAAACTGAAATATTTGCTGAATTGCAACTAATTGGTTGAAAATGTTGCCATGAGCTGGAAGTGAACCTCATAGCAATTGGATCTGAATTCTGCAGAGTAGTCAGAAAATATGTTGCAATGTAGCCATCTCATGTGAAAGAAAAAATAATGGTCTTTGGCCATTTAGATTCATGTTCATATCTTGGATCTTATAATACATTCTGACTACATGACTTTGGATGGATTTCTCAACATTTTTGAGACTCATTCTCACCATCTGTAAGATGGAAATACCTATCTCTTAGCATAAAGAACTCTTAAATGTTGACAAAAATAGTTTACCAATTTTTAAAATAGTTTTTTTTTTTTTCCAGAAATAACATAATCCTACAAGAAACCTCCAGACATTTTTAAAAGTTTTATTTCTTATTCAATGTTTCCATACTCATTGGTTGGGTCAGTAGACAAAACGTTCTTCTTATTTTTGAGCTCTGTGGCTAACCTGATTGAAGGGAGTGAGTGCTATGTGGATTCTATACCTGGAATAACACTGTAGTATATGAGAACATGTAAACTTATCTTATCTAAGGCTTACCTTCTTTCTTAATAGTAAGAGCAATGTTAAGCTTTCTGAGTATGCAGAATTTTTTTTTTTTTTTAGTTTAAAAATATACATGCATACATCCCTGAATCTTTACCCCTGCCCTTTTGTACTTTTACTTTTTTACCTCATTTCCTAGAAGCGCATTTACACAGGCTTCTGATGCGTCACAGATGGCTGTGAGATCATGTCCTCCTTCTAGAGCCAACACCACACGTCCATCAGCCAACGTCATCAATTGCTTCGTCAAATGACCAAAACCTACCATAATACAAACAGAATATTTCAAAGTATTAAATCAAGAGAAAATGATCACTAGAATCTAACGTTGATTGAACACATATTTCGAGTAAGTCATTACTAAGCATTTTCTGTGTGCTAATTCATTCAATACTCAAAATAACTTTATGGATTAGGTCCTATTATTATCTCTATTTTACAGATAACGGACCCAAAGCCCAAGATCTCACAGCTAAGAAGTATCACAACCAAGACTGGCACCAATCTGGCTCTTCACCAGTGCACAGCGCTGCTTTTCATAACACAGTCTGTACATACCTGGACAAAAAAAACTGAATATGATTCAGCCGGTGTTAACAAGGTAAACTGTTCCATTTGCTTGCCATATGCTTCCTGTCTCCATCATCGGCCTTTATTATAGAAAGTTTTCTATGCCCCCAATTGCTATCTATTACAAATTTATATTATCTAACATAATTATTTACATTATCTAATGTAATATAAAATCTATTACATTAGATTTTTATAAGCATTATTTTATTGTGAAAACTTTGATAAATGCAAAATATGAATAACATCTATACATGTTATAAAATACAATAATATGACAAATATCTGCTTTTTTACCTTCCAACTTACAGAAAATTAAGTTAGCAACACTTTTTAAACCCCCATGTGCCTCTCCCTGATAGTAGCTATCCTCCTCCTTGTGAGAGATCAGGATCCTGAGTTTATAATTCCATTGCTTTCCTTTGTTTAATTTCCTTGTTTTTGAACTTTATAAAAATGGTTTCAAAGTTTTGCAACTTACTAATTTCATGTATTTTGTTAGCTCATCTCTGTTGATGCCTGTAGCTATAGTTTTTTTGCTGTCTAGTAGGCCATTATATGTCAACAGAGGTTATCTACCCGTTCTTCTATTGACAGAGAGTTGGTTTTCCTGTTATCACCAAATTCCAGGTTTTTTACCATTACAAATAATGTCACCATGAACATTCTTACGCGGGTCTTCTGGTGCACATATGCACATGTGAAATGGAATTGTTGAGTCTTAAAATCTGCTAAATAATGCCAGATTATTTCCAAAGGGCTATTACCAAGCCCCACTCTCAGAAACAGTATATGTAAGAGTTCCAGTTAAGTCACATCCTTACCAACATTTGGTATGATTTGCTAAGTGGGTGGTAAAAAAAAATGGCATCTTATTGTAGTTTCATTCAGTATAAGAGGGGAGCTTTCTATTTCTAATTTAACTTAGAGATTTCATTACAAATGTAATTTAATCTAATTATTTCTTTACACAGATAGACTTTTCCCCATAATTTGACAGTGTTGTTAGTTACATTAATTAATATTTCAAATATGAAGCCATCACTGCATTTAGGAAGTAAAATAAGCTTGGTCATAATATATAATCTTTTTAATACACACCTGGATTTGTTTTGCTAATACTTTGTTTTAAGATATTTTTTGAGTATATTCATGAATGGGGTTAATCTGTAATTTTCCATTCTTATATTGACCATAATGAATTTTGATGTGGTTGGGACTCTCTGTTTTTATTATCTGATGCCAGAATGTCAGGGAGAAATCTCCTATGAAACCATTAGGGTCTTGTGTTCACTTTGAAGAAGATTTTTAAGTATTGATTGAATTTTTAAGGGATTATATGACTACACCTGCTTTCTATATCGTCCTAAGTTATATTTTTACAGGAGTTTCCTTCTTTTATTTCAGTGTTTGAATTTGCTGAAATAAAATATTTGTTTATTATATTATTTTGAAATTCCACATAGATGTAGGTGGATATTGTCTGTAAATATTTCCTTGATCTCTTTTACGTTGTCTTTCATATTTTCCATCTCTCTCTTTCCTCCATTATGTATATTTTTGATTCAGAGATGTCTTCCAGACTCCCTCTTCAGAGACCTCTAATCTGCTACATCACACCTTTAGTGATATTTTCATTTCTGTGATTATATTATTTAACTCTAGAATTCTGATTTTGTTCTATTTCATGACTTATTGGTCATTATTATACTTTCTTAACTCCTTGTTTATGTTTTTATTTCTTCCTTTATTTATTTCAGCATAATTATTTTGTATTCTGCAACTGACTTTTGAAATCTTTTGGCTTAGTTTGCTCTCTGTTGTTTTTGCTGCTTCATGTTCATGCTGCCTTTATTCTCCCGTTTTTAAAATTTTTACTAATTTATTTAATTTGTGGAGTCCTTTGAGCTTGTATTCATTGTAACTTTATATGTGAAAAATATTTGAAGCCTGGTGCAATGGACTGAATGTCACAACCCCCCAAAATTTATATGTGGAAATTCTAAACTCCAATGTGATGTTTTTGAGAGGCAGCCTTTGGTAATTAGGTAGAGTCCTCATGAATGAGATCAGTACCCTTACAAAAGGGACCCCAGAGAGTCCTCTAGCTCTCTTGTTGTCTTCTAAGGATCCAAGGAGAGGCTGGCACTCTTTAATTCAGATTAAGTAGAGTCCTCATGGATGAGATTAGTACCCTTACAAAAGGGACCCAGAGAGTCCTCTAGTTCTCTTGTCGCTTTCTAAGGATCCAAGGAGAAGTTGGCAGTCTTTACTCCAGAAGGCCCTCACCAGAACCTGACCATGCGGGCAAGCTGATCTCAGACTTACAGTAACCAGAACTGTGAGAAATAAATTTCTGTTGTTGATAAGCTATCAGTCTATTATACTTTGATACAGCAGCCTGAACTAAGACACCAGGGTTGAATGTGATATCTGTCTTTCAAATCTGGCTCAAGTGTGATATTGTTTGCTTTTGCTGGATATCTGGGACACTACCATCTAGGATCTATTTTAAATTCTTATATTGCAAGACTGGTTGTGGAGTTTGCTGTTGTTGTTTGCACATGTATATCATAAATATGGACCTTAAAACTTTATTATAAATTCTCATAGAGAAGAAAGTCAGGGCGTCTTTTCTTTTCTTTTCTTTTTTTTCCCTTCCCTCCTTCCTTCCTTCCTTCCTTCCTTCCTTCCTTCCTTCCTTCCTTCCTTCCTTCCTTCCTTCCTTCCTTCCTTCTTTTCTTTCTTTCTTTCTTTCTTTCTTTCTTTCTTTCTTTCTTTCTTTCTTTCTTTCTTTCTTTCTTTCTTTCTTCTTTCCTTCCTTTCTTTCTTTCTTTCTCTCTTTCTCTCTTATATTCTTTCTCTCTTTTCTCTGAAACTTTCTTTTGGAAATTCCCTTTATTGATGGCAAAAGCTAAGATAGATGTGTTGTTTTATTTAGGAACATTTTCTTTTCCAAAGTGTTGGCCCTTTGTCATTCTTTCTTTATTCTGGTCTCCAATTAAATTCCCTTCCATTCTTAGGCCCAAGCCTCTGACCCTTTTTTACAATATGCAGTAGATTATTAATATTCCAACTCTGATCAATTGGAGAATCTGGTATAGATGCCCCCAGGGTGGTCAACAACTTCAGGATTTACTCTCCTTTTTCTATCTTTTGGAAGTCAACCATAAATTTAAAAGGATGATTTTAATATTTAATTCAGCATTTTGAGATATTTACACATGAAAGTGTTTAAGAATATGTAATGTCTCATATTGCCAAATTTGAATGCTTTTCATTCAACATTTAGAAAAAATTTACATGGCATCCAACCTGTCCAATTTCAGGGGCAATTGCCAAAAGGTAGGGTAAATAAAAATAAATAAAAACGTGTTCCAATAGAACATTTCATTTTTTATATGCTTTGTGAACTTACAGTGAAAAAACATTTAATTTTTAAATCAATTGAATTTTTTTATAATTCATAGATTTTATTTTTTAGAGCAGTTTTGTATTTACAGAAAAACTGAGCAGGAAGTACAACAAGTTCCCATATCCAGTCCCTTTCTTTCTATATTATTCACATTTTGTATTATTTTGGTACATTTGTTATGACTGATAAGCCAGTACTGATGCATTATTATTAACTAAAGTACAGTTGAGGTTCACACTTTGTGTTGTACATTCTATGGGTTTTGACAAATGCATAATGGCATGTATCCACCATTACACTATCAGACAGAATTGCTGACTGCCCTGAAAATTTCCTGTGATCTACCTATTCGTCCTCCCTCTCTGCCCCTCAACCCCTGGCAACCAATGATCGTTTAATTATCATAGTCTTTTGTTTGAAAAGAAAATAAATTCTCAAGGTGTGTTTGGTAGAATTTAATGAAAGCCTATAAAATCATCAGATAATGAGAATCTGAAACTAAATTAGGTTACTCCTATTTTGAACAATAAAATAAAACATTAATCCTAGTAATGCCTTAAGATAATCCGTTTGGTAAACAACTGCCTAGAAGATTTTCCCCTCTAGTCTAGCACTTGAGGTTCACCATGAACAGGATGAGTTAATCTCCCCAATATCTTGAAGCACTTTAATGTTGATTTTAACCACTTAACTACTATTTGGATGGAAGTCAAATTAGTCACTTTACAATTATCCCATGTTTTAAAATTCTTCACAAAAATTCATTCTAAAAAGGACTTAAAATTAGTTAAAAACTGTTATCAAGCATTTTAGTATTTCTCAATTCCTATGGACCTCATTATGATGCCAATAAGAATCTTTTACCCAGGCCACTTAGGAATGAGGCTGTCCACACTAAACTACCTTATTACCTGATGACAATAAAAAGAATGATAAACATTCAGAAAAGAAGTAATGCAAAATTTTGATCCCTAACGCTCAAAAATGTTCTTTCCCTAAGCCAAGATTAATAGCACATAGTAATTAGTATCATTCTTGAAAATTTATGTAAAAAACCTAATATGTAAGGATACATTTCTGTTAATCATATTGTTAAATATTCTAGACAGCTTTTTCTGTAACCTAAACCAGGGCTACAGTGATAATTTTAAAAGGTATGATAAATCAAGCCAGAAATCTTACTAATAATTTCTAGTAATTTAGAATTCAATTATCTAAAGTCACTACAGAACAAATCAAATCACTGGATTAAAAAAGAAAGAGAGAGAGAGATCCAAATCTGGTTTAAGTTCACTCTTTCCTCTGGGAATGAAAAAAGTACCATAAAATGCCAAATTTAGATGGGATAGTAAAAAGTGGAAGGAAAGAGTGGAATGAAGTTAATCTTTGATCTCTATCCAAATTCCTCTTTCTTTTACCTACAGGGTTTATTTCCATTCACATGTTACCCATGTGATCTCTGCAGTCAGAGATTGAGGCAGCTGAACTCTGAGTTATGCATGCACAAAACATTCAAGTGATGTATAGAAATTTCTACAAGACCCATGCTCCTTCTTCAAATCAAAGTAAGCAATTCGAGATTTTTTTTATTATCCTGAATTCTGCTGTGTTCATTGTTACTGTACATATTAGAAACATTAAATATGCCAGCCAAGTGTGGTTACCAAGGTGAAGGTATTATTTTTCAGGACATATTAG
Organism: Papio anubis; assembly: GCF_008728515.1. Classification (NCBI taxonomy): domain Eukaryota; kingdom Metazoa; phylum Chordata; class Mammalia; order Primates; family Cercopithecidae; genus Papio; species Papio anubis. The sequence continues at coordinate 89,067,472 of NC_044979.1, read as the reverse complement.
ATAAAAGTTTCAGTGGCATGTTATGTGTGTGTGTGTTGGAGCAGAGGATATATAACATTTTTAGTAAGCATGATTGCAAGTTTCATGTAATCGTATTTACTTCTAGCTTCATTAAAGACACAAAAGCTCATCCTACATCTCACAGTAAATTTAATAAAACCTTTAGAGTTGAAAAATTACAGCAGAGACCTTCCTCAAGTGGGGTTGAGTGTTTTGAGTGTGAGGGCTGATCGGCTAAGTGATTAAGTGGAAAACATGTTCCTATACCATGGTACCTTGTAGGCTCAAGCAATCACTGGACATAGAGATGGAATGGGGTTCTCAACATTCATGTAGGCCATCAGTTTCAGAACTGAGTGCAGAGCTGAGGGAGGAACCTGGATGCCTTGGGGAAGCCACATGTGCAGGCTCAGGTTAGTGACTGGTATTGGGATGCATTGACTAAAAATCAGCCTTAACAGTCATCCCTATTACCTGCATTGACTACAAAAGAATCTGTATATTTTATAGGTGTTGGTTTCTGCTAAGAAATCATATTGTGTCAGATACTTTTTTTTTTGTTTTTTTGAGATGGTGTCTCTCTCTGTCACCCAGGCTAGAGTGCAGTGGTGTGATCTTGGCTCACTGCAACCTCCACCTCCCGGGTTCAAGCGATTCTCCTGCCTCAGCCTCCCGAGTAGCTGGGACTACAGGCATACGCCACTATGCCCAGCTAATTTTTGTATTTTTAGTAGAGACAGGGTTTCACCATGTTGGTTGGCCAGGATGGTCTCGATCTCTTGACCTCGTGATCCACCCATCTCGGCCTCCCAAAGTGCTGGGATTACAGGCGTGAGCCACCGTGCTGGGCCATGTCAGACACTTTTAAAAAGATATTTGGTACCTTAAACTTTTACTTTAGAAAATATTTTAAAATGAGGCATCCATCAAACACCATAACTACTACTAAAGAATCCTACATGTAGCCTGGTTGTTTTAAAAATTGTCCATCAGCATTAAATTATAAGCATGAGAAGGATTCTACACTGTAATAAATCATTTCTTTTGATGACCAAGCAGAGCTGAACTGGTAACTACCAAGACCTTGACACCATTGAGAAAGAGAATTAGAAGGGCCTTTTCAGCATGAAATCCTCTGTTTGGTTCCATTAATTTAGTAGAAGCAAATTTAATATTTTTGATTATAAAAATTATCATTTTCAATTTGATTTCCTGATACTTTATAGGGGTTGGTTTCTGCTAAGAAATCATATTGTGTCAGTATTTTCTCTAGTTTAGAAGTTGTTTGAAATGAAAAGTTGCTCTAAGAAGGCTCAAAGATTAAACCTTACATATGTATTTAATAACCATGTCAGATGACACAAAAGGATTCATTCTTCAAGGTGGCATGTCTCAAATGCTTCTCTCTAACATTTCCAAATAGTTCCCAGAGAATGGTGGTAGTGAAAGGAAACAACCTTATCTAGCTTTATTTTAATTTTCATTTAAAAAAACAGTATTAAAAAAATTAATGCATTTTCATTGTAAGAAATTTGGAAAATGATAGAAAATAATAAATAAATAGTATAATATTATATAATAAACAGACTGTTGTGATATATCATATAAAGTGTTATCTTTTATCTGATAAATATATAAAATAAATGATAATCATAAAATAATTACAAATAATAATAAATACATAGTTCCATCAACCAGAAATAGCCAATTCTACCTTCGTGTGTTTCATGCTTCTTGTTGTATTTTCTAAATAAAACAGAATCATTCTGGTTTTTTTTAAACTGCATTTACAAATATCAAATAGTGGATAAATTTTTCATTTCTCTACAATATCATTTAAAATGTATCCATGCACCAACCAATTCTGTTTTTAGATATTTAAGTGTGTTCTTAGGTTTTTAGTTTAATATACAAGGTAGCAAATAATAGCCTAATGTATAATCAAAGTGACCAATGTATGTCAGTATTTATCTTATTCTAGTGTTATGTATTATTAGGGTTGGAAGAAGCCTTGCTCTTTTTATTGCTAACTTCTCTGTGTCACCAGAGCATGGGCTAGAACCTAAGTAGTAAAGCACGTAAAGCCAAAATGAGAACAAAGTTTATACAGTCAGGACTGTATAACTCTCCCACAAAGTCTGTTTCTATTACAAAATTGCAAATGGTGTTGGAAGTCTCTATGGAGGCCAAAACTGAGTTAATGCTGTAGTGGGTTGAACAGGGAATTGTCTCTAACCTACCATTTAGTTACTATTGCTATCCTGCCTCCCTGTAGTAAAACAGATCAGACCTTAGAATCAGCAGCCAATTCTCAGGGAAAGATACCTCGATCATGATTCATTTGGTTAATAAAGAAATGGTGACACACTGTGATCTATTGGATAAGTCATTTTACTTCTACTTAAACATTTGTTGACTTTGCTGATGCCAGTCTCCCATTCATGACAAGTCTTCCCTCAACTATTATTTTCTTTCTATTGAGGAAAGCCTCCAGTTAAAAAAAAGAAACAACAAAAATTATTCTGGCAACCTCCATCCTCAATCTGCCATTCAGCAGAGGCACTGGCATCCAGATAAGCAGAAGTGACAGCTTTTGAAATACTCAATGACACCTGATTTGTATTATTTTTGTAACTCTTCTATGGCTAAAAAGTCTCACTACCAATTTACTCATTTATTAACATGTCAATTACGTTTGGGCCTGAAATGTTTGTGTGGACTTCACCACACATTTAATATAGTAGGGATCAAAGGAGTCACACATTGTTGCCCTATTTTCATTTGAAATTAAATTTTTCTCATCCATTGGACTATCTTCTGTAGTTATACCCAGAAAGGATTACTGAAGAATGCACATCCAGGGAAGTCTAATTATAAAAACTGTAGCCATTTTCCTCCCCCTCTAAACCCTGTGGTCATTAAGTTACCATGTTATTCTTTAGGAAAATGCAGTCAGGCTCAAGTAGAGAGAGAAATTTGGGTAGCATGTGGCAGTCTCATGTATTGTGAGGCTCTCCAGCAGGACTTCAAAGCAGAATCTGATTGTTGCAGATGGGAAGAATGCTTTCCACAGAAATACCTTTTTAAGACTCATGGTGCTGTAATTCATATGGTAGGCACTTGTGATTCATTCCTGATGATGTTGGGATCATTTAACTCACAGAACCATTGTCGCTACCATAAAGTCCTTTCATCTGTAGCCAAAAAGGTTTATTTCATGCAAATGAAAAATTTTCATTAATGTGTCACCTTAATAATGGGCAAAGATATATATTTTCTGGTTATGTTTAAAATGTAAATTTATGAACATATTCTGAAGAGTCATTTCATGTTAAGATCTTTACTTATTTGATGTCCTAGGACTCTTTCCAAGTTCATTGAATCCGGAAATCAATTTTAGAAGAAATATGGAGATTATTATCATTAAATCTTTCAGTTGGCTTATTCCAAGCAGCCCTATAAATACTACATATGTTTTAAAGAAAGCATTTCCAACCACAGTAAAAATGCTTTTACTCTTCTAGTCAGTGATGCTCCAGGAGGTAAGTTTATATTCTCAGCACCTTTTGAAAGTAAATGTATATTTCGTTTGTATCCTAAACAAAGTCTGAAACAAGGGAATACTTCAATGCCATTACTTTTGTAAGACAAAATTGATCCTCAGAAATTCCTGAGAAAATAAATGGCAAGATGATTGACTGGAACTTTAGTTATCCATCCATCCATCCATCCATCCACTCACCCATCCCTTCATCCATCTATGATCCAACTACAAATCAACTATTATTTACTAAATACCTATGATGTGCCACAGTTTATACATAAATCTGATACTTCTATTGGATATGAGTTATTACAAACTCTATTTGAACCTCAGTTTTATTACCTACATATAAAATTAAATACTACTTATTTACCTCACAGGTTTGAAATGAATATTTAATTATTAAAGGCCAACTGCAAAATGGACACACAGTTTATCAAACAGAGTCTGGTGTATGGCAGGTGCTCAGTATTTATACTTTTTTTTTTTAAGAGATGAAGTCTCATTCTGTCACCCAGGCTGGAGTGCAGTGGCACCATCATAGCTCACCTAACCTAAAACCACAGGGCCCAAACAATCCTCCCACCTCAGTCTACCGACTAGCTTGGATTACATCGCACCATCACACCCTACTAATTTTTCAATTTTTTTCATAAGGACACGGTCTTACTATGTTGCCCAGACTGGTCTAGAACTCCTGGCCTGAAGCAATCCTCCTGCCTCGGCCTCCCAGAGTTCTGGAATTAGAGGTGTGAGCCACCATGCCTGGCCAGTATTTATACTTTTAATGAAAGCTTTTAATTTAACAATTATAGATCTAGATATTAATTTCAAGTTTATATATTCCAATTCTACCATTTTAAGAAGTGGATGAGGGGCCGGGCGCGGTGGCTCAAGCCTGTAATCCCAGCACTTTGGGAGGCCAAGACGGGCGGATCACGAGGTCAGGAGATCGAGACCATCCTGGCTAACATGGTGAAACCCCGTCTCTCCTAAAAAATACAAAAATCTAGCCGGGTGAGGTGGCGGGCACCTGTAGTCCCAGCTACTCGGGAGGCTGAGGCAGGAGAATGGCGTAAACCCGGGAGGCGGAGCTTGCAGTGAGCTGAGATCTGGCTACTGCACTCTAGCCTGGGTGACAGAGCGAGACTCCGTCTCAAAAAAAAAAAAAAAAAAAAAGAAGTGGATGAGGAAACTAAGGCGCATAGTGATACCAGAGAGCAATTTTTCGAGGAAAAGTAAAGAAGAGCAAGTAAAACATGAAAAATGTTATGCTTTTATGATATATCTGCTATAGAATATCTGTTTTCCTTTTGGAAGAATGTTTTTAAAAAAGACATTATGGCCAATAGAAGTAGAAAATCATGTTCAAAGATGGGGGTGAGGGTGAGGAGTGAGAGATGTGTGGGGAAGAAGTTCAAGACCAAATAAATATAATACACCAAATGAAAAAGTCTGAAGTCTTTCTGGACACGAACTCTTGCTTACATAGGTCTATGGGGAAAAAAGACATACTTAGCTAAAAAACTTAACTTATACAAAATTTCATTGATTTAGTTTTACACAGGGTAAAACTAAAACACCATGTCTTCAAGAGGACTCAAAAAATAATTGTGGTAGATCCATTCACTTAAGAGAAACCTACTGAGAAGCTACTATGTGATCAAGGAACTGTGCTGGCAATGAAGACACAATTAGGAGCCAAGCAAAGGTGTTCATTACCCTTATATGGTTTATAAATTAATGTTAGTGAGAGTTAATATAACCAGGCACCATGCTAAGTATTTGAAATGCATTATCTCATTTATTCATCACACAACTTCCCAAGTAATAAGAAAATTAACTTGCCCAAGCAACTAAGGTCAATCAATGACAAAGTTGGGATAAGAGGTTGGGTCTTGGGATAAGAGGTTGACTTTAGTGCCTGTCATCCAAACCACTCTTCTGAGGCTAAATCCAAGTAATATTGAAGTGCAAATTTAATGTATTAGTACTATAATCACTGTGCCGGTTATGCCTGAAAAATAATCCTCAAATGTTAATGACTGTAACCCATTCTTACTTAAGTTGTAACTTACAGTAGTGAAAACTGAAACATCCACTTCGATTTTCTTTTGCTATTTTTTCAGTTTGAAAAGGAAATATATCAACCCCTCAAAAAACTAATTCCTTTTCAAACTAACCCTTGCATCTAAGCTTGCATTTTAACTTGAGCATTGCATTAATTCATGGCAGTACTCCCAAAATTCAACTCAGGTTACGATGGCCATGGCAACACTTATAATTGACCATTGCCAAAAAGCTTATGCACTGATTTGCCATATTCATCCTCATGGTTTCTTCATACCTAATTGCTTTTTATAAATTGATATTGTCAACTGGCATAGTACCTGACACACAATAAGTTATCTGGTCTTTAAACAAACAAACAACAACAAAAATATTACTATTGAATCTCAATGTGTATATTCTTCATAAACAGATGATCATTCATCTTTAAAGTGCTAGATAAGTATCAGCTAAATTACACAGATTTGTTAAATGGTAGAAAAACAAACTATTGCCTTCTAAGGAAAATGGGGACAGGTCTCATTGCCAAAAGCATTCCGTGGAATTGCATTTCCCAAATGACCTGCGTTTTTCATTTCAAGACCAAAATACCTGATTTTAAAAGATAAGTATCTACCCTCTGGGCAAAACTGATGACTTCTTATTTTTCCTGCCGTAAGTCGAGGTTCAGAAACCATTCAAATTATAGGTTTCAAGCAATCATTTAATTTAGATTAAATTAGACAGCAATTGTATGTTAAATAAATATGAAATGGCTCTAAATGTATTTGTTTAAGAATTCCAGAATACATAAGCTTTTATTATACATTTGTTATTAATGATTTTAAAAATAAATCACCAGTTAATTGAAATGCTTAAAGAATATTTGCAAAAGAAAGTATAACATTTAGCAAACTTCATAAGAATCTAGTAAGCCCAATAGGATAGTTAGGATAGTTTTTTTTTTTAAACAGGCAATTCTCCAACATCAGTGCAGAAAATCTGCGGTACAAACATAACCAAGATCCTACACCATCTTTACAAATGCCATGATTCAACCTGTCAATATGGATAAAATAAAGACTTCTTTTCAAATATTATCACAGTGGTTTTGTTCTGTTTTAAGTCTATTCCCACCTGCCATTAAAAAAATCATTAATGTCCTCTTTTGAGAAATGTCTGTTCATATCCTTTGCCCACTTTTTGATGGGGTTGTTTGTTTTTTTCTTGTAAATTTGTTTGAGTTCTTTGTAGGTTCTGGATATTAGCCCTTTGTCAGATGAGTAGATTGCAAAAATTTTCTCCCATTCTGTAGGTTGCCTGTTCACTCTGATGGTAGTTTCTTTTGCTGTGCAGAAGCTTTTTAATTTAATTAGATCCCATTTGTCAATTTTGGCTTTTGCTGCCGTTGCTTTTGGTGTTTTAGACATGAAGTCTTTGCCCATGCCTATGTCCTGAATGGTACTACCTAGGTTTTCCTCTAGGGTTTTTATGGTATTAGGTCTAACATTTAAGTCTCTAATCCATCTTCATACAGCCAACAGACACATGTAAAAATGCTCATCATCACTGGCCATCAGAGAAATGCAAATCAAAACCACAATGAGATACCATCTCACACCAGTTAGAATGGCGATCATTAAAAAGTCAGGAAACAACAGGTGCTGGAGAGGATGTGGAGAAATAGGAACACTTTTACACTGTTGGTGGGATTGTAAACTAGTTCAACCATTATGGAAAACAGTATGGCGATTCCTCAAGGATCTAGAACTAGAAGTACCATATGACCCAGCCATCCCATTACTGGGTATATACCCAAAGGATTATAAATCATGCTGCTATAAAGACACATGCACACGTATGTTTATTGCGGCACTATTTACAATAGCAAAGACTTGGAATCAACCCAAATGTCCATCAGTGACAGACTGGATTAAGAAAATGTGGCACATATACACCATGGAATACTATGCAGCCATAAAAAAGGATGAGTTTGTGTCCTTTGTAGGGACATGGATGCAGGTGGAAACCATCATTCTTAGCAAACTATCACAAGAACAGAAAACCAAACACCGCATGTTCTCACTCATAGGTGGAACTGAACAATGAGATCACTTGGACTCGGGAAAGGGGACATCACACACTGGGGCCTATCATGGGGAGGGGGGAGGGGGGAGGGATAGCATTGGGAGTTATACCTGATGTAAATGACAAGTTGATGGGTGCTGACGAGTTGATGGGTGCAGTACACCAACATGGCACAAGTATACATATGTAACAAACCTGCACATTATGCACATGTACCCTAGAACTTAAAGTATAATAATAAAAAAAAAATCATTAAAAGAAAATAAAGACTGCCTCCAATTTCCATGAAATATTTCCATACAACTGTCATGTTTTGGGGAATAACATTACATATTCCATAGCATGTTGGATCATGGTTTTTAACTTGCATGATTTTCCTACTTTTCCAAGTTGGAGGTGTGGGATATGAAAAGGAATTCTTCCCTTGATTATGCCAGAGGTCTTTAATCTTAAGCCATAGTCTATTTGTGAATGAAGCCCAATATCCAACTTATATTAAATGCTATAAAACCTTCATAATGGTAAAAATAGAGTATTTCGGGTAAGGTGGTGACATTTTAGGTCAAACACTTCAAGACACTTAGGGGATCTGAGAGAAGATGACAAGATTGTGGAATTGAATGATGAGAGAGTGAGGTAAGCAGAGGCCAGATTCAGGATGGGGAGATCAAAGATGAAGAGAAGTTGCCAGGACTTTGGGGAATAGCTGGGTATGTACCAGAATAAATAAAAAAGCATGATGCTGGCCATTCTAGAACCATTCAAACTGAGAGGTCATGGACATCTTTCAACGAGGGTCTGTAATGAGATTAGGCAACTACTTTTCAAACCAAAGAAGCTTACAGATGCATTAGACTGGGAGGCAAGCTGGAATACACTAGGGATATGCAGCTGTTGGGTCTATTGCTCTACCCTTAGAATGTGAGTTCAGACTTTTCAAAAATAGTTAAAATTTCAGAATCTGGATATTAATGGATAGATGCATAAGATTAAAAGGTAGCACTTTATTAAATTGGGAACATCAGCATTTCACTTATCCCAGTCACAAGTGTTATAGCTTCAGAAAAAAAAATGGCAACTGGGTGTTCAAAATTACCTAATTAATAAGAGGTGACAAAGGAAATTCAAAGTGACTATTAAAGGAATAAAGCTTTTGTCACTATCACTATATGCCAAAAGAGTTGTGTAACTCATCCTAATAATTTCCAACTTCAGACAAATTCATTGAAGAGACATTACTTCTCTTAGGAGACACCCAGGTATTCTCTGCCAGCTGCTTAAACCCTCTGTAGAGATTTGTCAGTTTTTATTATCATAAAAATGTTAACTGCTTAGGAAAATTATCTTGTCTACCTTGGGAAGCATCAGCAATAGAGCCAGGGTGTCACCACTGATTCTGAATTTGGATAAAATTAGTCAATACTTACAAATGATATTAGTAACTAAATCTAACTCAGGTTCTATAACCTACCAGACAATTGGATGTGCCAATTCCCATCTCTGGGCTTTGCTTTGTTTCTCTAAGGGTCAAATATAAGTGTTAGACTAACTTACATTTCTTAAAGTGGAGTTAACCTCTGGTTAATCAGAATCACCTGGGTGTTTGTTAAAATGCAGATTCGTGAGCCTCATCCCAGATCAAGTTTGAATCTAAATCTGAATCCAAATCTCTGCATTTAAAGTCAGTTCCTCTATTGAGGTTTGAGTTTCTCCACTGAGGTCCTTCTACCTGCATTGAGGTTTGAAGGTCGTCTGACTACAAAATCTTAAAGACTTCCTTCTAGTTGTGTCATTTGAGTTGATCCTTTGACAACTTTTACAACTTTTTAGTAGTCAACAACTTAAGCCTACCAAAACAAAAACAAAAAACAGGTTTTGAACTGTTTATCAAAAAGATAAATAATAGAATACATTGTTACTCCAGGTTAGGACTTCCATGAAATTGTATGGGAGGTGGCATTTCATCCTGGTCTTTTACTTCTCCCCTGCATCCCAACCTCCCTTTCAAGTGGTCTTTTCTTCTTCCCTCTAATCCCTGTGAAATCTGCTTTGACACAATGAATTTACATCAACGAGTTGTTTTTATCAGGTAGTTTTAGATTTGGGAGACACATCTCAACATTTAAATGCTAATATTTGCAAAACTCATAGAAAAGTGCCTAACATTGTAAGACTTATGTAACTGCTCATTAATTCTAGAAAGATATGACATTTTTTTCTTCTCTAGGAAGATTGCTCAAGTGGAATTGTGTCCTGGCTCTCACAAAATATAGTCCTAAAGGAAACTATTTGCACACATTTAACCCCAAACTGGTTACCATCATATTGGTTGCTTTATGATGAATTATAAACAGTTAAATGCCAACATGATGAAAACCTTCCAAAAATGGTAAATAAATAGTTTAGGTATCATGATAAGGGGCAACTCCTTGGAAATGATAATTTGCAAAATGATACATAAGTGCCCTTCTGACCTTGTGCTTCTAATAATTAGAAATTTTTCTTGAAGTACATTAGCTATTCTTTATCATTAGGCCTTTACATTAATTGTGGCTTATTATTAATTAACTCAAGTATTTACTGAAAAAAGTTTTCTATGTTGTAATTACCTCTTTATTACTAACAACTTAAAAGGGCAAATGTTTGAGTTGCACAGAGGATCTGAAACATGTAATATTACTAAACAAAAGCAACTCGGGCTATATTGAACCAACCAGAGAACTAAATATGAGAGGCCGCTATTCTCAACAGAAAACAAGTGTTCAGGCCCCTAGGATTAAAACTAAATTTTTAAACAGAAGAACTCTCATTAATTCCACTGTCATCATTTAACTACAAGGAAAAGCAGGTTCATTGGATACTTCATCATTTCAGCTAGTTGATTCAATAGAATAACTTTAAGTTTTATTTCTGGTGAAAACAATGGAGGTGGCACCATTTGTAGGGCTATGCGGTCAAACGGTATGTGAATGCATTACCCAAGAGTATATTAATCTTTTAGTGGAGGAGAGAGACAATAAACGTGAAAAGGTAGTAAGACTGTGGTTATTTTGGTGGCTTGACTTAGGGGCAACTTTTAATGATCACCTGAAAAAAGTCTAAAATTCTTATGCCTATTCTTAACCTGAGTAGGAAAAGCTATAAAAATTATATATTAAGTGCACTATATAAAATAGTTCTAGAATAATACTCTGTTATTAACAGTTTTATCTCTCTTGCTTTATGAAACACTCTTCTCACCTGGCCTAGTGCCATCACATTCTTGGATTTCCCCCTTTCCCCTCCTTCCCCTCCATGTCAAACCGCCAGCTCCTCTACCTCCTTCCACCTGAGAAACGTGTATACTCCTCAGAGACTCTGGCCTCAGCACTCCATTCTCCTCTGCAAACACAGTTCATCAGTGAATGTTTTCACTGTCACAGTTATATCCATTACCACTGAACCAAAGACTGAAATCTCCTTTTCTTCCTACTCACCTTTTCTAGATCTTATCTCCAATCAGAAAGCATTTCTTTGTACATCTACTTGATTTTAATTGACTGTGTTTAAATATTATCCATTATCCATCATCCTCAGTTTCTCCTCCTGATGTCACTACTTTGGCCAATAGGTAATCAAGATTGTGAAACTTTCATGTCTTTCAATGCTAATGACACACTATCTCAAACTACCCAATGACAAATGAGCTTAAACTGCTCAGTTTGGTAATCAGGGCACCAATATGCCATTATTGTCTAAATGACTGCACTGAATAGGCTTTCCTTTGCATGTATTAGATAAGAGCATAGATGTGGGGGCCTGAATTTCATCTCTCTCACTGTCATCAGTGTCATCTCAAACACATTTTTAATTTCCCTGAGTCTCCCTTTCTTCTTCAATAAATCGGGATAATAATACACAAAGTTAAGGTGAATACATGAAAAAAATGCACTTATTTACTTTGCCCAATGCAAGGACACAGTAAAAGCAGCAAATGGTTGCTGGAGAACAAATGTGATCTCTTCACTCGTGTCCTTCTTTCCATCTGCTTTTCCTCCTCCTCTCATCCATGTCTAACTCACTACTCAAGAGCAACTCTGCTGCTCCTACCACAACATTCAGACAAGTATCTCTGATCACTAGACATTTTGCTTACAGAATTTACTCAATCAGATACTGTCTTTTTTCATATATACATGTCTTTTCTATTTTCAATTTTTTTTTTTTTTTTTTTTTTTTTGAGACAGAGTCTCGCTCTGTCGCCCAGGCTGGAGTGCAGTGGCCGGATCTCAGCTCACTGCAAGCTCCGCCTCCTGGGTTCACGCCATTCTCCCGCCTCAGCCTCCCGAGTAGCTGGGACCACAGGCGCCCGCCACCTCGCCCGGCTAATTTTTTGTATTTTTTAGTAGAGACGGGGTTTCACCGTGTTAGCCAGCATGGTCTTGATCTCCTGACCTCGTGATTCGCCCGTCTCGGCCTCCCAAAGTGCTGGGATTACAGGCTTGAGCCACCGCGCCCGGCCCTATTTTCAATTTATTTGTGAGATTTTGAAAGAGTAGTTCAACATCCTAATTCTTGGCACATTGACCAATAAATAAACACAGTAGTATTTACTGAAAAAAAAAAAAAAATCCCAGTTTTTTTTTTTTCAAATTTGTGTCCAGAGGTCCAGAGGGACACTTCAATTGTGCAGTGCCCATGCTTGATCCTGAGTTCTTCCTCATGACTGACTGCAAACACCGTGACAGTGTCTGAGCAGAGAGATCAGTGCCTGGACCTTCTCCTTGCTCTTTCCTAAGAAACATAAGAAGATTTCATATTTGCGAGCTTTGAAAGCATCTCAGCTCACCTTTATTATTTTCTCTCTACCGCAAATATTCACAGAACTAAGAGCATATTCAAACTGAAGTGTATCATCTCTGATTGGGCACAATATACTCTCAGAATGTATTCTAACATCAATAAAACGTGGACTCTTCCCCAGCAATACTCAGGAAAGCCTCTTAGGTTCCGGAAATAAACATTCTGGGATGCTCTGCAGGCCAGATGTGCATACTGTTGAGATGGCATTGTGGGAGAGAAAAGAAAGAACCCAAGCCCATTAAACTTAGGATATTCCCAGAGTGGCTTTACTTTTCTCTGGTTTTCTTTGTGAAGACATGACCAGGAGTCCTTTACTCCTGGTTTCTATGTATCTACACTTTTTGGTTGTTGGTTAATATTGTTTAAATGAGGAAGGCAGAATTGTTTGGGCGTAATGGCTCCGATAGGCAGGTAGAATGCTGCACTTAAATCCGAAGCATTTACGTGCCTGTTTCTCTCTGAAGCCCAATAGCTTCTATATCTATCTCATTAACCACATAATAGAATTCGTCAAAATTTTACACCACTTTACGTGCGTGTTTCTCTCTGAAGCCCAGTAGCTTCTATCTGAAGTTTCAGTAGTTTCTCTCTGAAACCCAATAGCTTCTGTCTCTATCTCATAGCCATATCGCAGAATTCATCAAAATTTGACACCACTTTACTAACTGTATTGTTTTGAGCAAAACACTTTGCCACCCTGAGACACAGTGTCCTCACTTTCTCATTTGCAAAACTAATAAATGATTGCAGATTATATCAAAGTCTCTTTGCATTTATGATTCTGTATTAGTCAAAGATTCATCTCTACCCCCACATCGCAGAGCTCTGTGGGTCAAACTCTAATTACTCTCTTCAATGCTCCAAGAAATGGCTGCCAAATTTCTGGCTAGTGACTGACATTTCATATTCACGCTAGTGCACTTTCAAACACAAACCATCCCTGAGCCTTTCTTTGTTCTTTGGAGATGTCTGCTTCCGTCATCCCAAGAAAATGCAAGAACAGTCAAATGCAGGTGTTTGGGAATGGCCTAACGACTAAGGTTCTTTGTCTTTTTCCGTTTTTTTTTTTTTTTTTTTTCCAGCAGGGGGTGGGAGGAGGGTCTGTTTTAATGTACAGAAAAAGTCACAAAGGCTGATGCGAAGCCTTAACATCTACTCTAGTTTCCTGAAATTCCCTCTGAAGTCTACGGGAACTCTGCACTCCAAGGGCCCAGTCCCATAATTGGTAAATGAGAAAATACCCAAAGGAACACAATTTTAAAGTTAACAAAGAAAAAAAACCATAAATAGAGAAAAAGTGATTTTGTTGTTGTTGTTGTTATTAGGAAAAAAAAAATAGAAGTTGAAACGGCATATTTATTTCGTTTTAATTTCTGGGCTGTCAGACATCAGCTCTGAAGCCCTGATTCAGAACACATGCGGGGTCTCTTTGAAGTTCCGACTGCTTTTTTTTTTTTTTTTTTTTTTTTTAAACAATGGCAGAAAGATATAAAGAAATTAAGCTGCAACATAATCATAAAACAAAACTTCTGGACTCCTGATTTACAAATTGTCATTCTTTCATTTGTTCACGGCTTCATTTTCAAAGCTTCACTGTGGCACATACTTTTTTGTAATTTTTTCCTTTAAGCTCAACCTTAGCTATTCCTTTCCTCTCCAAAGTGAGGCATTCTACTTTTATTTTATTAAACTAAAAAGAAAATTAGTTTGTTGCAGTTTTCTGAAAACAAGAAAGGAACAGGAAAATCCAGAGCAATATAGTAAATGGAATCTTTTTGATAAAAGCCATAGCAATATAGGGTTTAGCTCTTAAAGTAACCAGTTCTCTTGGCATAAAGACAAAAATATACCTTAAATTTTCAGACAATCTAAAGAAAATGTCTACTTGGTTTTCATGCTTTACTTATAAAAGATCCTTACAGAATATTTTAGGATCCTTAATAAAAACTGTGCATTTCAAATATAGCCTGACAGATGCCACATTTGAAAACACACATCTGCCACACATACAGACACATACACAAACGCATACAAATTGATTTATTGTTGTCAATCAGTGGTCATATATCTTTATTTGAACAAGATACACAAGAATTCTGTAATCCAACCATCCCTTTCAAATCTTAATACCCACAAACAAGCTACAAGTTTCTTAGTCCCCAAAATCATGTTTCTCATTCTGTTTTTGTCCTATAATCTTTTCTTGGCTTTATTATGTAAAGTATTCCAATATTTATACTCTTTCCAAATACTGATATACCAATTCTATAGTATAACTTCTATTCCAGAGTTTCTTTTCTGCTATATCTTTAACAATCAAAATTTCAAAAATTATGTTTCTCATCCAGTGTATTGACCTTCAATACACTTACAAGGACTACTAATCACCTTTTACATAAAGTTCCAACTCAATACATCAAAGTTAAGTGGGAAATTGAAATAACTATCCCATCAATGGTGTGCTAAAGTCAGCTCATACTGACTTGCGAGAACTGACAGCTAAATCTTCAGAAATCTGTAAGCCTGGTTTAAACACAGCCATTATAAATGTTAAATTATATAAACTTACAATTTAAAAATTATATTAGAAACAAAGGCATTATGTACCCAAAATTCATTATTTCTGAATTATTTTACTATATTTGCTCTTATTTATGCTATTGAGGTTACTTATATCTCTTGTATAGATACAATTGAAATACTGGACTATGGATTGCTGTTGCATGTCTTATCTCAACTGTGTTAGTGACTTCCACACTGGAAGTCTGAAACAAATGAATAGCTGGGTGGAACGCCTTAGTCTGTCTGGGCTGCTGTAACAAAATACTATAGACTGGGTAGCTTACAAACAACACAGACATATTTCTCACATTTCTGGAGAGTGGGAAGTTCAAGATCAAGCAGAAGAAAATCAGGTTGATAGCAGATTCAGTATCTGGTGAAGGCCCACTTTCTGGTGCATAGACAGCACCTTGTCACCATGTCCTCACATGGTGGGAGAGGCAAGACAGCTCTCGATGGCCTCTTTATCGAGGGCACTAATCCCATTTATTTAGGGCTCTGCCACCGTCATGACCTAATTAGCTCTCAAAAGCCCCACCTCCTAACATTATAATATTGGTGATAGGTTTTAACATATCAATTTTGAGCGGACACAAACATTCAGACCACAGTAGTGTGGATATTTTAATTGGTTTTGTGTTTGTGTCTTTGTTTTTTAACAGCTACTTTTTAAACATTTACATGCTAATTACTAATTGTCTTCTGTACCAGAATTATTCAAAGAGCTAATTTATAATTTACAAGGAGTACTTATACTGAATCTTGGATGTTTCATCCTTAACTTCATACTGTTTTTTAATCCATTCACTGCCAGTCAATATGTTATCTTTTTAAATTCTTATTTTCTAGGGTTTTAACTTCTCTTCTGCCTAGAATGAAATTGCATTTTCACATCTACTGAACCACCTCTCAAAGCATTAAGGAAAACTTACATATGCTGTGATGTCAATATTAATTATGAAGGTTGGTATAAGATACCTCTTATTTTCTGGCACGGGGTCAGGCACATGGAGTCCAAAGGAAACAGAAAGAAAATTACGCATATTATTTGTTTAAAGGTGGGTGGAACAAATTGTGTATTGCTATGTCATTACCTTAGAATTTTGGACTGTAAATGTCTAGAAGGGAGGTACCACGTATGTCAAGTAGCCTGATTCCTTAAGTATTAAATAATCATCAGATAGATTGCCAAACATCCTCCCATTCTATTTTGATAACAGCCTACATCTACAAATGAAAAACATTTCTGCATCAAGTAGTTTAAATTCTATTATTCTGACATGAGTGACTGCCTTGAATACAAACAGATTTTAGACATGGCGAATTAAGATATTTTTATCCAGAAGGGATGTGGAAGAGATTTGGATAAGAACTGGAGAAACTTTGACCGTGGAAATTAGCCATGTGTTGAAAAGACTGCATCATTTATATACACTTATACAGCCTTTGTTCTAGTACTCAAAAATGCTAGATTCCTCTCTGACAAAAAAGAGAAATAGAAAGTTTTTAAGCAGAGAAAATATCCATTTGTATGTGCTACAACTAAATAGCAACGTTTTCACGGAAAACTCTTTAGATAGTTTTCTAACAGTTAAGATCAGTATTATTTATAGTGCAGTGAATTACTAAACACATTATTTAAGCTCTAGTAGAACATACATTTCAAGGTGCATGATCATGTTCTTGGTGAAATTATAATACCTACCTCTCAAACCTTCCGTAAGTTTAACACAAATCTGCCTTATCCCAACTTCTAAGTAATAGGGGATTACTCTAATTTTTTGTTAGAATCCTTGCAATTTATGCAATTTACTGTTGTCTCATTTTTGTTTTTTAAAATTAAAATCTGACCAATATTTCTTAATGTCCACAGTATTGAGATTTCAGAGCAGATGATGCTTTGATATCAAGAACCATTCAGTGCACTATAGAATGTTCAGCAATATCTTCAGGCACTACCCACTAGATGCTGGTAGGACCTTCAGGTTGTGGCAACAACAATGTCTCTAGATATTGCCAAATAATCCCCAGGAAAGTAAAATCACCTCCATTTGAGAACAACTAAATTAGGCTAATTTTCAAAGAAAGTGTTAATTCAATGCATAACATATTTTCAAATGTTTCTTATTTATGGATAAAGAAGACAAATTTAATATTAATACTTATGCCCACTTATTGGATACTTATATAGTTTTCTACAGTTTTAAAATATTATCTCATTTTATTCTTATAAAAACTTAAGGGTATAGGTTTTTATGTTCATTTTCACAGCTGAGAAAAGTGAATATAAGAGAGGAAATAACTTCCTAAAGCTCACTCATCTATAGTGCTGGTCATTATATATTGATAATAAGATTAATTGAGCAAGAATATTTAACAACTGTGAATAGCCAACACTGGAGCACCCAGATATGTAAAGCAAATATTATTACATGTAAAGAGAGAGAGATATCCCAATATGAAAATAGTTAAGGACTTCAATACCCCATTCTCAGTATTGAACGGATTATCTAGATAGAAAATCCACACAGAAAATTGGTTTTAATCTACACTAGACCTAGCAGACATTTAAAGAATATTTTATCTGACAACTGCAGAATACACATTCTTCTCATCAGTACATGGAACATTCTCTGAAATAGATCATATAGTAGGCTACAAAACAAGCCTCAAAAGATTTTTAAAAATTGAAATCATATCAGATACCTTTTCTGACCACAATGGAATAAAATCAGAAACCAATAACAAGAGGAATTTTGGAAACTGTACAAATATATGGATATTACATAACATACTCCTGAATAACCAATGGGTCAACGAAGAATTTAAAAAGGAAATTTACAAAATTATTGGAACAACTGACACCAACTATACAACTATACGACAACAAGACATTACAACTGACACCAATTATACAACCATACAACAAGATATTACAACTGATACCAACTATACAACTACACAACAAGACGTTACAACTGACATCTCAACTATACAACTATACGACAACAAGACATTACAACTGACACCAATTATACAACCATACAACAAGATATTACAACTGATACCAACTATACAACTACACAACAAGACGTTACAACAGATGGACACTAACTGATACGACTTTTTTAAGACATTACAACGTAAACACCAACTATGACAAACTAATAGCAACAACTATAAAATGGAAGCAAGTATAAACCAACAAATTAGAAAACCTAGAGGAAATAGATACATGTCTTGATACATACAACCTACCATGAATAAACCAGAAAAAAAAAAAAGCCTGAACAGACCAATAACAAATAGCAAGATAGAATCAGTAATAAAAAGTCTCCCAACAAAGAGAAACCAAGAACTGGAGGTCTTCAACGCTGAATTCTAACAAATATTGGAAGAATAAATATCACCAAGTCTTCTCAAACTATTCCAAGATATTAAAGGGGAGAAAATTCTTCCAAACTTGTTCTATGAGGCCAATATTACCCTGATAATAAAACCAAATAAGAACAAAACAAAATAAGAAAACTATAGGCTCATACCCCCAATGAATATAGATGCAAAAAAATCCTCAACAAAGTGCTAGTAAAATGAATACAAAAGAATATTAAAAAAATTATACACCATGATCAAGTGATTATGGATGAAAGGATTGTTCAACTTAGGCAAAACAATAATCATGATACATCACATCAACAGAATAAAAGATGAAAGCCATATGGTCATCACAATACACACAGAAAGAGCATTTGAATCCACAGCCAACATCATACTGAATGCTGAAAGCTTTTTCTGTAAGAACCGGAATGATACAAGGATGCCGACTTTCACCATTCTTATTCAACCTAGTACTAGAAGTCCTAGCCAGAGCAATTAGGATGTAGAGAAACACATAAAAGGCATTCACATGGGAAAGGAGAAAGTCAAACTCCCTGCTTGCAGATAATATAATCAGATATAAAGACCTAAAGAATCCATCAAAGAATCCCTTGAATTGACAAATTCAGTAGAGTTACAAGATACAAAATCAACATTAAAAAAAATCAGTAATCTTTCTGTATACCGATAGTGAGCTACCTGAAAAAGAAATCAAGAAAGCAATCCAATGGACAATAGCTGCAAAAATATATGAGAAATATTTAACCAAGGAAGTCAAAGATTTCTATGATGAAAACTATAAAACACTGATGAAATAATTTGAAGAGGACACAGAAAGTAGAAAGACGTCCCATGTTTATGAATTGGATGAATTAATATTGTTAAAATAGCCTCGTTACCCAAAGCAGTCTACAGATTAAATGCAATCCCGATCAAGTTAATGTAAAGATGTAAAGAGAGAGATTGATCCCAAAACAACAATAGCTGGGGACTTCAACACCCTACTCCCAGCATTGGACAGATCATCTAGATATAAATATCATTCTCTGCACAAATAATAAAATCCTAAATTTGTATGAAACCACAAAAGACCCCAAATAGCCAAAAAGTCCTGAGCAAAACAACCCACAAAAAAATGAAAGCTAAAAGCATCAAACTACCTGACCTCCAAATATACTACAAGTCTATAATAACCAACACATCCTGTCACTGGTATAAAAACAGACACATAGATCAATGGAACAGAATAGAGGACCCAGAATAAACCCACATATATACAGCCAACTGATTTTTGACAGAAATAGCAAGAACATACATTGGGGAAGGGAAAGTCTCCATATCATGCAATATATCCATGCAATGAACCTGCACATGTATGTCATGAATCTAAAATTTTAAAAATAAATAAATAAATAGTGCTGAGAAAACTGAATATTCATATGAAGAACAATGAAACTAGACTCCCATCTTTCACCATATACAAAATTCAACTCAAAATGAATTAATTACTTAAATGGAACACTCAAAACTATGAAACTACTAAAAGAAAACATAGGGGAAATGCTTTGGGACATTGAGCTGGGCAAGAACTTTATGGATAAGGCTTCAAACACACAGGCAACAAAAGCACAAATAAAACAATGAAATTATATCATACTAGAAAGCCGCAGAGCAAAAAAAGCAATCAACAAAGTGAAAAGACAACTTGTAGAATGGAAGATGATGTTTGCAAACTATTAATTAATTAATTAATATCCAGAATATATATACAAGAAACCCAAACAACAGCAAAATAAAACCAAATAATCTGATTTAAAAATGGATGATTGGTCAGAATAATCATTTCTCAAAAGAAAACATACAAATGACCAACAGGCATATGAAAATATTCTCAACCTCCCTAATCATCAGGAAAATGCAAGTCAAAACCATAATGAGATATGACTTCATCCCAGTTAGAATGGCTATTATCAGAAAGACAAACAATAACCAGTGCTGGTGAGGATGTAGAGAAAAATGAATATACACTGTTCATGCAAATGTAAATTAGTACAGCCATTATGGTAAACAGTATGGAGGGTCCTCAAAAAGCCAAAAATAGGGCAACTGTATTATCCAGTCATCTCACTACTGAGTGTATATCCAAAGGAAGGAAATCAGTGTGTTGAGGGAATATCTGTACTTTTGAATTTATTGCGGTACTATTCACAATAGCCAAGATACGGAATCAACCTATGTGTCCATTAACGGATGAATGGATAGAGAAAATGTGGTATAAACATAAAATGGAATCTTATACAGCCATTAAAAAAGAATGAAAGAATGAAATATTTTTTGTTGTCATTTGTGGCTCAACATGAGCCTAGAGAACATTATGTTAAGTAAAGTAATCCAGGCACAAAAAAATAAATACCAAACAATCTCACTTACATGTGGAAGCCAAAAGAGTTGATGTCGTGGAAGTAGAGAGTAGAATAGTGTTTACCGGAAGTTGGGAAGTGAGTGAAGAGAGGGGGAGATAGGAAAAGGTTGGTTAATAGATACAAAATTACAGGTAGATAAGAGAAGAACCTTCTAGTGTTTTACAACACTGTAGAGTGATTACAGTTAACAACAATTTATTCTGTTTTCAAATAGCTAGAAGAGAGGATTTTGAATGTTCCCATCACAAAGAAATGATAAGTGCTTCAGGTGATGGATATGTTAATTTAATCATCACACACTGATTTAATCATCATGCACTGTAGAGCTGTATCGAAATATTACTCTGTACCATATTACCATGTACAATTATGTGTCAATTAAATTTTTTTAAAGAGTACAAAGAATAAAAAAGTTAAGCTCTGAATATATAAAGGCACTATAATTGATGTGGCTGGGAGCTTCTATATTATGCTATTTCTAGAATATTAATGTTTTTAATGACTACAAAAGTGAAGTAAACTGTAAGAGTGGCTCATGCTCTCTCAAGTTTGCCCTTTGGTAAGTTTTGTTTTCTTTCCAGAATTATCTGATTGTGCACTATTGGTGGTATGATACAGAGGATTATAGGTCCACCTTTGCCCAAGGAATTATCTAGCTATAGCTCCAAAAGCCTGTGGCCCTTCCCATAAAGCCTGTGGCCCTTCCTTTGACCTTTTGTCAAATTTTGCTTGTCCAATAATATGACATCACAAAATCTGTAGGGAATTCTTACACTGGCAATAAGACTCAACTAGGAATAAAGCTAGGTGATATAATCTTGACATACATCGTAGCATCTTATAATGTTCCCCTCTTTAGAAAGTCATTGTAAACAAAACTTCATCACTCATGAATTAAGTAATTTAGCATTCCCATTCTAGCTCATCTAGTGACAAATGTGTTTAACAGTTGTTCTGGGCATTGTTCTATTTCACTTGGGAAACATTTTTCAAATCACAGAATTCCAGTGACTTATGTGAGAATCTCCCTTCTCTTCTATATCTAACTAAATTGTTTTCCATTCGAACAGAATTATAAAGAAAAAATACACCTTTCCATGCTCTGCATGGGACAACATCCTTCAGGATAGATCCTTACCCTCGAGATCATTTGGGTTTAACTGCAGCTGGTTTCCATAGTGCCTCTTTGTGGTTTCTATGCTTTTGGATGCACATGGAGCTGATTTCTTCTTTTCTTGTGAGGGTGCTCCTGATGTGAAAAGAGAGATGTTCCTTCCATCCTGTGTTTTCTCTTTCCCCAAGTATACTCCCAAACTCTTGTATCTCCAGCACAGGAGTTTCTGGAGAATCGCGGGTTTAAAGGAGGGCTTTCCAGGGCTTGAAAACCTTATGAAAAGTGCAGTGTACTCATGGCCATATCAGATGTTATCACATTCCTTTGTCAGTGGTCCTCAAAATTGTGTGTATAGTGAATAAAGAACAGGTGGGTTGTAATTTCTAGCTGTTAAGACAAGGAATCTGCATTTTAAACAAGACTGCTCAGGTTAGTTGAATCTATTTGTAGTAGGCCCTCACACAAGGTCTTCAGAATTACTGCTGTATCTTTTCTGGAGCTGTGAAGGAGCAAACAAACTGGGCTTCCTTTGCCATTGTTGCATTCTCTAATCTCTTTACCGTCATTTTCCCTGCCATAGGTAAATCATACGTACCCTTTAAGATCCTTTACAAACTCTATTTCACCATTTCATGCATTTGTAGCAGGGCAGAAAACTATTATTTTAACAACTCAAAATGTTTATTGGCAGAGGAAATATCTGTACTTAGACATTTATATCTGTATTTAGAAAAAGACATTTGGCACCATGGCTCATGTCTGTAATCCCAGCACTTTGGGAGGCCGAGGCAGGTGGATCAACTGAGGTCAGGAGTTTAAGACCAGCTTGCCCAACATAGTGAAACACTGTCTCTACTAAAAATACAAAAATTAGCTGGGCATGGTGGTGGGTGCCTGTAATCCCAGCTACTTGGGAGACTGAGGCAGGAGACTCACTTGAGCCTGGGAGGTGTAGGTTGCAGTGAGTTGAGATTGTGCCACTACACTCCAGCCTGCCTGGGTGATAAGAGTGAGACTCTGACTCAAGAAAAATAAAAAAAAAAGGAAAGAGACATTTGGAAGTGAAGAATTAGAAGCAGAGGTTATAGGTCAATGAAATGAAGCAAAAGGAGAGAAAAGAAAGGACAGAAAAGAAAGAGAGAAAGAAAGGACAAAGAAAGACAAAGAGAGAAAGAAGGAAAGAAGGAAGGTAGGAAGGAAGGAAGGAAAGAAAGAAAGAAAGAGAGAGAGAGAAAGAAAGAAAGAAAGAGAAAGAAAGAAAGAAAGAAAGAAAGAAAGAAAGAAAGAAAGAAAGAGACAAGAAAGAAAATAAAAAGAGAAGAGATGAAAGAAAGTTCACTCTGATGGTAGTTTCTTTGGCTGTGCAGAAGCTCTTTAGTTTAATTAGATCCCATTTGTCAATTGCGGCTTTTGTTGTCATTGCTTTTGGTGTTTTAGACATGAAGTCCTTGCCCATGCCTATGTCCTGAATGGTATTGCCTAGGTTTTCTTCTGGGGTTTTTATGGTTTTAGGTTTAACATTTAAGTCTTTAATCCATCTTGAATTAATTTTTGTATAAGGTGTAAGGAAGGGATCCAGTTTCGGCTGTATACATATGGCTAGCCAGTTTTCCCAGCACCATTTATTAAATAGGGAATCCTTTCTCCATTTTTTGTTTTTGTCAGGTTTGTCAAAGATCAGATGGTTGTAGATGTGTGGTATTATTTCTGAGGACTCTGTTCTGTTCCATTGGTCTATATCTCTGTCTTGGTAACAGTATCATACTGTTTTGGTTACTGTAGACTTGTAGTATAGTTTGAAGTCAGGTAGCATGATGCCTCCAGCTTTGTTCTTTTTGCTTAGGATTGTCTTGGCAATGTGGGCTTTTTTTTGGCTCCATATGAACTTTAAAGTAGTTTTTTTCCAATTCTGTGAAGAAAGTCATTGGTAGCTTGATGGGGATGGCATTAAATATATAAGTTACCTTGGGCAGTATGGCCATCTTCACGATATTGATTCTTCCTGTCCATGAGCATGGAATGTTCTTCCATTTGTTGGTGTCCTCTTTTATTTCATTGAGCAGTGTTTTGTAGTTCTCCTTGAAAATGTCCTTCACATCCCTTGTAAGTTAGACTCCTAGGTGTTTTATTCTCTTTGAAGCAATTGTGAATGGGAGTTCACTCATGATTTGGCTCTCTGTCTGTTATTGGTGTATAAGAATGCTTGTGATTTTTGCACATTGATTTTGTATCCTGAGACTTTGCTGAAGTTGCTTATCAGCTTGAAGAGATTTTGGGCTCAGACGATGGGTTTTTCTAAATATACAATCATGTCATCTGCAAACAGGGACAATTTGACTTCCTCTTTTCCTAATTGAATACCCTTTATTTCTTTCTCCTGCCTGATTGCCCTGGTCAGACCTTCCAACCCTATGTTGAATAGGAGTGGTGAGAGAGGGCATCCCTGTCTTGTGCCAGTTTTCAAAGGGAATGCTCCCCGTTTTTCCCATTCAGTATGATATTGGCTGTGGGTTTGTCATAAATAGCTCTTATTATTTTGAGATACGTCCCATCCATCAGAGTGAACAGGCAACCTACAGAATGGGAGAAAATTTTTGTAATCTACTCATCTGACAAAGGGTTAATATCCAGAATCTACAAAGAACTCAAACAAATTTACAAGAAAAAAACAAACAACCCCATCAAAAAGTGGGCAAAGGATATGAACAGACACTTCTCAAAAGAAGACATTTATGTAGCCAACATACACATGAAAAAATGTTCATCACACTGGCCATCAGAGAAATGCAAATCAAAACCACAATGAGATACCATCTCACACCAGTTAGAATGGCGATCATTAAAAAGTCAGGAAACAATAGGTGCTGGAGAGGATGTGGAGAAATAGGAACAGTTTTACACTGTTGGTGAAACTGTAAACTAGTTCAACCATTGTGGAAGACAGTGTGGCGATTCCTCAAGGATTTAGAACTAGAAATACCATTTGACCCAGCCATCGCATTACTGGGTATATACTCAAAGGATTATAAATCATGCTGCTATAAAGACACATGCACACATACGTTTATTGCGGCACTATTCACAATAGCAAAGACTTGGAACCAGCCCAAATGTCCATCAATGAAAGAAAGGATTAAGAAAGAAATGGAAGATATAGGACAGGAAGGAAGGAAGGAACCAGACAGGAAGGAAAGGAGGGAGGGCATGGAGAGAGGGAGGGGACATGAATGAAGAAGCAGAAGGAAGAATCTCAGAAAAAGAGAAGGAAGGACAAGAAAGCAAAGCAACGAAAGAGAACAGTCATAGAAAGAAATTGAACAATGAGAAAAGAAAGAAACAGAAAGAGGAAGAAGACACACTGGAAGGAAGGAAATGGAGGTTGAGGGAGGGAGAGAGGGATAGCGTTAGGAGAGATACCTAATGTAAATGACAAGTTAATGGAAGAAAGAAAAATGAGAAGGCACAGGAATAGAAATGAAAGCAAACCTGAAAGTTATGAACATGTACCCTAGAAAGTAAAGAATAAGTTAGAAAAGAAAGAAAAGAAAGAAAGAAGAAAGAAGAAGGAAGGAAAGGAGGGAGGGAGGGAGAGAGGGAGGGGAAGAAAAGCAGAAGGAAGAAAGAAAAAGAGAAGGAAGGAAAGAAAGAAAGAAAGAGAAAGAAAGAAAGAAAGATTATAGTTTAAAATGCACAGATGGCTGAAATACTTCTAGAAATTGGAATGCTACATTTCTGTCTCATCTGCAGTGGAAATCCCTTCAACTTCTCTGCGCACAATAAATGCTTTCACACACAAAAGCTTGCAGGTTTGTTTCTTCATGAAAACATTTTAAAACTGTTTAATTTTACATTAGCATTGATACTATGCAATGTAAAAATGGCACTGTTGAGCTGTGGCAATAATCTTTAACAAAAAGTTATTAAGAGGAAGCAGGCACACAGAGCTACAACATTCAGTAAACTATAGATATCACACTATTCTCACCATCTCACGTGTAAAATCTTAGGTAGAAAAATGGACTTTCAAAAATCTACGTGAAGAAGCTTTGAATTTAGCTTATCTAACTTCTAAGGGACAGCATTGTCTTAATGAACATCTACTCTGTATAAAATGCCTTATTAAACCTTCAAGTGCCTGCAGGCTGGTAAGAGATATATGGCAAGACCACAGCTTACAAAAGCAAAAAGAGAAGTGAGCAAGAAGAGAGATTCTGACAGTGTCATGAGTGGTTAACAAGAAATGGGGAGCCTAGGCCAGGCGCAGTGGCTCACACCTGTAATCCCAGCACTTTGGGAGGCCAAGGTAGGTGGATCACTTGAGGCCAAGAGTTTGAGACAAACCTGGCCAACATGGTGAAACCCCGTCTCTGCTAAAAAAACAAAAATTAGCCTGGCATGGTGGCTCATGACTGTAGTCCCAGCTACACAGGAGGCTAAGGCAGTAGAATCCCTTGAACTCTGGAGGTGGATGTTGCCGTGAGTGGAGATCCCACCACTGAACTCCAGCCTGGGCAATAGACCAAGACTCTGAGAAGGAAAAAAAAAACCAACAAAAAAACACCTTATAAAAAAAAAGAAAAGAAATGGGGAGGGTAGAGGGTTTCCCATTAACTTATGTTGAGGATCTAGCAAGTAGGAAACTCAGATAATAAATAAGCTAGTGCAATATTTTACGGATCTAAATGTTTTATAACAAATTCATTCCTGCTACATATTTCCATATAGATTTTAACTTCCATGAGATTTAAGAGCACATCTTATGTTACATACACTTTATCATGACAGTGGCAACATAGCACCCTGATCATCATAGATACGCTGTGAATTCTTTCACCTGTTAGCTGCATTTTTTTTTTCAATCCTCCTTTTATAACATGGTAGGACTGGGAAGAAAAATTGTCTCTCATAATTATCTTCTACTTTTTACTGTATGAATATGTAAAGCAGAAAACCTTACTATTTCAGTAAATTCATACTTGTCACTAAAGTAGAAAGTAAACTTTATCTACTTAAAAGAAATCGGGAAAATATATATTTTTAATCCAAGGCATGCTAAAGTTGTACTTGTTCCAATTGTTGGGTGTTTTGGGAAGGACAGGAATTGTGTGTATTGTAATTATGACTATGGAAACTACAGACTTCCATCAGCATCTCTGTTCCCAATCGTAGCCAGCATTATTCTGATACTAGATTTGTTGCCAGTTGTGTAAGGGTCATGTGGAGGTGAACAGAATATGAGGTATCTGGCTCCAATTCCATTTGGAACATTAAAGTGACTCCAGATTGATACAATAGAGAGAGAGAACAGCATACTTGACTACAAAGATCCTGAACCAGAGTCAGCCAAATGGTACATTCTCGACTAACGGTGACTGACAATGAAAGACAGAAAAGATCTTAGGAGTGGAATTGAAGCTCCATTTTATCAGGGCTTACTTTAGGATGTAGGTAGAATAAATGAGAGTGTTTTTCGGAAAGATAGTGTGGAGTAAATGGGAGTAAATAGCTGACACAGAGATAAGAAAGCTGTCAACATTTTCTGCAAGGGGATGAAAACTCACCTTTTCAGGGTCACATGCTGGCTGCCAGTGAAACAATGGTAAAAAAGAAAATTAAGGAAGCTAAAAACAGAAACTCTAGGGATGGCCTCAGAACGTGGAAGAGAGGCAATTCCACTGGATGTCCATTTGAAAGATTGACAAGGGAAGAATATGTAATAAAGAAGTCAAAAAAGATGAAATTGGATTAAAACTTGAACAGATTATTACTGATTGCCTGATTTTGGTCTAACACCATTGCTTAGGCACCACACAAGTATTTTACATAAACTATGAATAAAATGCAGTCGTCGTCTATGTTTTATAAACAAAAAACTGAGGTTTAAAAAAATTAACAACTTGCCTAAAGTCATGTTACTGCTAAGAAGGGCCAAGTAAGGACCCAAATGCAGGTTTGTTTAGTCCCACAGCCCTTGCTATAATTAACCAGCAGGCTGAAATTCCATCAATTCTCAAAGCACCTCCTTTCTCCTACTCTGATCAAAACACATATTCTCTGGCCTGAACATGTAAAATTGTTTTCAAACTGCTCATGCAAGAAAATTGCTGAATATATTTGTTCATATTCCCCTACATAACTGTGTATCACGCTTTATTATATCAGACTGACCTTTCCTACTAAGCAGGGAGTAGCTCTGCACAATTTGTTTTGCTTACCCCTTAGCAGAATACCATATGTAAATAAATGCTATTACTATAGATGATTATACTCATTGGAAAACACTCAAAGGAACGAGACTGCTGAGATTCCTGGAATCAGAACACTTGTACATGTAAGCTAGAGACACATTTCACTTATAAATAGTGTGAAATTTCTTTTTCCAAACTTTTCCCTTCCTCAGATATTAAAATCAAAAGTGTTCCTTATTTGTTTATGTGCAAATTCAAATACGTAGCTAAATAATTATATTTTAGGAAATCCAACAAGATGTCTCCTGAGGTAAGCATATTTTTATTTATTTCAGTGATGCAGTTCATTCAATCATTTCCCCCTGCCCTTGTCAATTGTTTCAGTTGCTCACAGGCACTTCTATTAGAAATAAAATATTGTTAGAGGGGGTTCTCGAAACTGCTTTATCTTCATTATATTGAAAATTCTATTCCAAACAAATCTTTGGGGAAATCTTTTTTACTCACATACTTTTCTTTCATAGTTTTGTTTCAAAGACAGAGAGTTATTCCTGCCAAAGCCTCATTTTTCTCCTCCTTTTTTGGCTAAAAGCAATCTTCTGGAGCCCGTTTCCCCCTACCCCTCCGCAGATCTCACCATGATGACTCTCCTAAGGACACATTAGAGGGCTTTGTCCTAATCCATATTTTACTAAACAGCCCCAGGAGTGAGAAGAACCTTCACTAGGATTTGATTAAACAAATTCTTAAAGCCAATAAAACGTTTTCAAGTTGTAAGAGAAAGCAGCATTAGTGCATATTCCCAAGCAGAGCAGACATTTCACTGTTCAGTCATCCTTAAGGAAGAGAGTTTGGGATGGAGCATATTCTCCCTGAGATTCGTTCCAGAGGCTTCAGCCTCCAGCAACAACTGCCTGCGAGGGTAGCTTTATTGCATAGCACAATGCAGTTGTGACTGAAGCTGTTTCCAAACACTTCAGGGCAATTTTATGTGTAACTTTTCCTCTGCCACTTTACAGGGTTACTGAAAGGGTAGAAGAAAATACAGTAGGTAAGGCCAGACAAAGTTTGTGACTAAATTGAATCTGGCATAAAATAGTAATATTACATACTCTTGGGAGAAATAAAAAAGAAAGCTGCTTGTTAAATGCAGTTGATTGGAAATGTATATATGCAGATGTGAACATTTAAAAGATTAAATTAAAAATACTGGACTGATATATGGAAACAACTTTTATGATTAAATAAGATAGGTTATGAAAACAATCCTACTGGACGTTCAGGAAATGGTTAAAACGAGCCACATTGGTTGAAATATAGTTGGTTCATGGCCATATTTATACGTGGTAAAATACCCATACTATACAATGAGGATAAGTCTAGCAATTATGTGGTTAATTTGGTCACTCTCCATAATCATAGAGACTCATTTGTTGGGGGTGGGATCCCCAATAGGCATTGGATTCTCCCAGTTGACTGGTAATAATAACAAACAGGCTTACCAGAAACAAACAGTTGTAAAGTCTCCACTATATTACGTGTTCAATTGATGCAGTTGAAATATCAAACCTAGCTTTTCTTTTCCCTAATGTCAGCAATGCAGACAAATAACAGGCCTTTGGGAAAAAAAGGATTTTTTTAAACTTTGAGATATTTTAATTCTGTCCCAGCAGAGAGTCAAAGAATCACAGGAACAAAATATATTATTCATACAAATATATATGTGTGTGTGTGTGTGTGTGTGTGTGTGTGTGTGTGTATGTATGTATACAGAGAGAGAGAGAGAGAGTCTGATCTGTTGCTATATTGTAGCCTTGGGAATAAAGTATCTTTTTGGGAATCTCTGTAGTGTATTATTAGAAGATCATGATTAATGTCACAGGATTTAAGCAATCTTTGAAAAGAAGTCAAAATGTGCCACAAAAATTCACTTGATTGTGCCAGTGGGAATATTTCCTAACATAGTCCCAAACTTCAAAAACAGTGTAAAGCATGCAAATGGAGTAAGGGGTGGGGTCCATCCATTTCTTCCCAAGTATATTTAATCTATTTAACAGAAAAATGTTGGGAAAGTTGCAGCTCTCATTAGCATGAGAAAGGAGCATCCAGTGGTATCTACACACTAGACTGTTCACATGTTGTTTTTCCCAGGGCAGGAGTGGTATTCGTATTTCTTATTGCTTTATGTCACCAGTCTGTAACCCAGATTGTAACTTTAAGATGTTATCTCCTGGCTGCTCAGATAAACAGCCCATTATGTTTTTATGGTGGGCAGTTCTGAATCCTCAGGGAATTAGAAGATATTGGCTAAAGTTTGTGGCTCCCTCCTAGACTATCAAGGGGTCCATGGGATCTTGTCCGGACTATGACTTTAAGCAAACACCTCTCTCATAATGGTATTCTCACACTGCCTTCTTGGCCATGGACTTCAAAAGCTGATTACAGGGAGGGCCAGAAAGGCAATAACCCTTAATATAGCAGGACTAGCCTAGAGGGGACAGACAGGGCAAAGGTAAGGCGTCTCTGAGGTTGGCATTTGTGTATTTAGCCACATGGGGTGATTAAGGGCCATCTGTTCTTCAGTCGGCTAACTCATCGTTTTCACACCATCCCAGGATCAAGTACATTTCATGCTTACTGGTGTCAGCACCCTAGAGCTTTACCAGTCCTAATGAGACATATTTTACATTTATTTATCTTTGATTTCTAAATAATGATAGTATGCATAGGTGCATTAGTGTGTGTGCACCTGTGTGTGCATGTATAGATTTGAGTTGTTTTTGTAGACTTGAAATTAAGAGTATCACAATTAAAGCAAAATTCTGCTATATATTCATACATCTTTTGAACAGGGAAAAAACCTCTGGAATGCTATGCTGATAGAAGTCTTTGTTTTGTTTTGAATATATTGTGTGACCAGTTTTTTTTTTTTTTTTAAATTAGAGAAACTCCTTGTTTGAAATCCATATACAGAGAAATCCCTTTCTATCATCTTTCTGTGTGTGTATTATCAAGTCTTTCAAAGAACACTTTATTTCAGAAAATGCACATGCTCAATTTGTGAGAATAGAAACTTGAATTTTTCTGTTAATATTTCCATGCTCAAGATAATTTTTTATATTACAAGTCATAGATAGTATGAAGCTTGTTAAAAGTTAGGTGTGATTAGTGTGGATATCTGTCTTTATCCATACTACTAGGGTTATATAACCCTAATTATATAACAAATTACACTGATACAATTTTATTAAATAACAATATATCGATAAATTTGTTAAATAACAAATTACACTGATAATTTGTTAAATAACAAATTACACTGATAATTTGTTAAATAACAAATTACATTGAATAGTTCAAGGCTTATACATTGATTTTTAAATACTGTATCATTAACTCACTGTATTCACATTATTTATAAAGTAAGTTAACCACCATGTCATCCAAAGAAATGATTAACATACTATTAATTTTCATTGAACTAAATCAAATGATTAAATTCCATAGATTTTGAATCTATAAAATTTTTGAAGTATGATTTATTTAATTGTTACATAGTTGAAACTTACTATTGGCAATCGACAGTCTTCCATCATGTCGATATTTTTAACATAATCTGGCCTAGGTTGTCAGATTCTTCATCAATCTCAGGAAACATAATAAAAAGGAAGACATCAAGTTCATGTTTAGGTATAGGGAGAGGGAGTAACTTTCAGGGAAAAAAAAAAAAATTATACCAATACATCAGGTGAGTAAACTTAGTCCTACTAATTACTAGTTACCACATAGGAGCTCACTTCAAATCTAAGCACTACAAGAAAAGTGCCCTCCATTGATAAGACACCCAAACAGCATTTTTATTAATAGGGACGACAGTCTCTTTTTCATCCAAAAATTATGTTTTCAATCAGCCAAACCATAGCAAATATATCCTAAGATTAAAACATGTTTTTTCATTAATAACAGTTTGCTTAGTGGAGATTCCAAAACCTAAACCATACTTTGGAAACTTTCCCTATGCAATAACTTCCTAACTCAGCAATCTTCATACTTTTTGGTAGCATAATCTTAACAGAATTTGAAAAACTATATACCTTCTTTCATCTTTTAAGGGCATGTGTAATAGTTTTATGAGTTAGTATTTCTTAAAGGATATACTTTTAAGCATATTGTGTACATGATTTCAAAACATTTCCTCAAAATATTGGACCTCTGGATTTAGCTGATTCAATTTATGGAAAATGTTCACTACACAATCAGATTGACAATACCAGTCTTCTTAGTCACACCAATCAACTAAATCAGACTCACTTATAAAAAAAAAGTCTTATCCTTTTTTTCCATTCAAATGTTGTAAATGTGAATTCCAACATAAGCAGACTGATGATTGATGGTAGATAAGTAAGTAGATATATACTTACTGCATATATATATATATACACACACACACACACACAGTAAACACCCTTTCTCTCAGTACACACCCTTTCTCTGAGTTTGTAATTTAGATAAAATGAGATACTGCCTCTCTCAATATTTCTTAATAAAACTCATAGAATTTTGTGGTCAAAGGAAATGCCTTCAGAAATAATGTGTTCTCTTAATTACTCTCCTTCACATACCTCAAACACTATCAACATGAGGCCACTCATTTTTCTGAAAATATAATATGCTTTTAGAATTTTTTAAAAATTTGTGTAAAAAAAGTTTTAGCTGTTTGTTCCATTTGGCTATGTACCACTTATCTTTTTATGCCATATTCAAGTTACCTTGTCAGTGAGGTCTTTCCTCAACCAGGTAAACTGATGTACTTCTTCATCTGTGTTCCCATAGAATATTACAAGTATTTTACAAATATATTGTCACAGTTGTGTATGTGCCTGTCTTAATAGACCGTGAATGCTTCCCATATGTTAAAAACTCAATAAATGTTTTAAAACAAAAAAAATAAATCAATGAATGATTCAATATTTAAGAAATACTTCCACCAAGAAATGTCTAAAATGGTGCTTTACAAGGTCAGTAGTCACGTACGACTTTATGGTCCAGAGGAGATGATTAAAAAAATGTGTGAAATATATTTTACTATTCATACATATACAAAAACATATTTGTTATTATTCTTCTTTGTTCCTGAAGAGATTGACTCATAAGGAACATTTTAAAAGTGACAGTAAAAAAAAACTGTATCTAGAAAGATCACACATGGACACCATATTTAAAAGCATTGGATCCGTGCATGGTTCCCTGGTGGCAAAGACCCTTAACTGAAATGGAGGGATCTTTTTTTTTTTTTTTTTTTTTTTTTTTTGCTTTTAAGTAACCATATTTTAAAAGAGCATTTAGATAGATAAAACATAACATTTGTTTTATAACTACTTTTAAAATTTCATTATACTCATTCAACACATCTAATAAGAAAATTTTTAAGTAGAGTCCATTTCTTAAAATATTATGTAGAGAATTATAGCCCATTATTCACCCTTTTAGGTTGCCAAATCAAGCAGTTTAGCCAGACCTTCTCCAGTAAAACATGGTTAAATTGATGTGACCTATAAATCTGATTATTCGATATTCTGCAGATAAAGGTAGCAGAGCAAACAGGAAGGATCAGAAAGAAACCTCCACATAGCATTATTTAAACAATTTTTAGTAAACTGTAACACTGCATATTAGGAGTCACATGATTTTTATTATCTTATAGTTATATTCTAAGAAAATAAAGGAAAAAGTTGTACAGTCCTAGAGTTTTGACAAATCATAAATTCTCCCAAGTCTTTGTTTAGATTTTCAGGAATTATTCAATAAGTGATCATTTGAAAGGTTTTATTACTTTTTCCTCAAAAGTCATCTTTAAGTCAGATGTACATATTTCTTAACCACAGTCTGTTATAAATAATTATGTAGAAAAATGTCACTAAAGCCATTTCTGAAAAATTCAGTCAGACCACATTTTTTTAGCCATTATTTTTCCCAAATTTAATTAAAATTTTTTTTCTATTTTTTTATTTATTATGTTTGAGAAATTCAAGGAAGATATAGGTTGTGGTTTTAAACTAGAAAAAATGAGCATATGCATACTGTAGACTTAATGAATGCATATTGCTAAATCTTTTACAATGTTATTGTATGCAGAAGTAGTTCAAAACACCTTATTTTTCTGTGTTCATGTTTATGGTCTCAGAAATTGAGAATGAATTTTCCTCAATGGAAAATTTAGAGTTTATTTACCTTCACTATTTCTCCACAGATACCCATTGTAGCAAAAGTCTCAATAGTAGAATTTGCAGTGTGAAGGAATTGGGTCCGAGACAGTGTTCTTGCTAGTTCTCTAACAAGCCAGGTCCACAGGAGTGGCGTGTGACCCAATGTCACTATCATTAACAAAATGACTTTTGCACAAAAAGAAAGACCTTTATACCTAAAAATAAAATCTTATAACACATTGTGAAAATTATTTAGTCTGGCATGGAGTTTTATTATGCTTTGGGTTATTCATGAGGGACAAAGAAGATCATGCCCAAGAATGAAAAAGAAAACACTTAATGGGGTCTGGGCAGTTTTAACAGCATAAGTGAAATACAACACCAAACAGGATGTCTCTCTTCCCTTTGAACTTGAGGCATTCCATGGACCCTAAGCTACTGAATTCTCTGGTTAGTTATGTGGTGCCAGACATTCAGTGGCACTTAATGAAGATAAGTTTCTACCTTGTGCTTTTAAAGGTAATGGTGAATGAATCCTGCCTGACCAAATTGAGTGTTTCTTAAAAGTCACTGTAAAGTTGGAAAAAATATACATATTTTTATTGGCTCTTAAAGCAATTTGTCTCTTTTCTATGTTTTTATGGTCGAATGCTAAAAAATCTTCAAATTAG
Organism: Papio anubis; assembly: GCF_008728515.1. NCBI lineage: Eukaryota > Metazoa > Chordata > Mammalia > Primates > Cercopithecidae > Papio > Papio anubis. Next base: position 89,032,407 of record NC_044979.1, on the reverse strand, counting down.
TAAGTGGAAATATTTCTATATTTTTATCTTAAGCATAAATATAAATATTTGTCCATTTTTGAAACATAAATAAGACTCTAATGGAAAATAAAATTTACATTTAAACATCAACAGATCATATTTCATAAAATAGTTTCTTCTTTCATAAATAACACTTGGAATTTAATGTTCATTAGGAAAAGTATCTTCTTGATGTTTCCCTGTGGCATTAATGAAAACTGTACCTGCTCCTTTTTGAGATTTTCTTGATTATCCAAATAAATGAATATTTTCTTTATGCTTGTATAGTCAAGGAATACAGAATCCACAACTAAGAAACTGCTACCTCTCCCTTTTGGAAATATGTCCATTTAAAAAGTGACTAATCATGATTAAATAATGCCTTACTGTTACTAAGCTGCATTTCAAGTCTCTAACCAGGAAACTCTTGGAAATTGAGTAGAACAAGAAGCTTAAGGCCTCAGATCAAATGCAAACTCCAACTGTCTAACCTTACAAGAGAATAGAAGGCCAAAGAGAGCTGTTCGATGCTGAGGGAAACATGCTGCCCTGTTGTTTTTTATTTTTAAATCTCAGCATTAATTGAAAGTATCAAGTCAAAAACTTTCTTCTTTCATAAAGAGATACCACTCATATTCACAGGAGGAGTACACTGACCTAATAAGAATTTAAAGTGACTCACTTCATGAGTTGATCTAATAGGATTTAGTGACTCACTTTTGTAATCATGCTCTCATCCTTTTGATTAACAAAAATCAGAACTCTTTCATACTGTCAATTCCAAGCATCCTCCTCTCTGATTATCACCTTCTATCTTTTCAACTTACTCTCTTCACTGCCACACTGCAGTATTTCTAGGATCTACAATCCACTGATCCCACCAATTTTTCATTTCTCTTATCATCTTCATTGTCTCACTTTCCTTTTAAACCCGTTTAAAATCCTTAGTACATCATATAATCACCTGGCTCTTTCACTCTAACTCAATGCTGGTTACATCCAGCTCTCTGCCTAGCGGGGCTTGAGCCCTATTGAATATGGCTGGTGAAATGATATTGTTGTTTGACATAGTTATTCTGACTGGTCTCACTTTAAAGTGATATCTGAAATTTACATGGGTTCGTAAGTTGTTCTAAGCCATTTTCCCCCTGGTAGATTCCCTTTTTGACTCCTCTAGATAATTATGCCATATCTTCTCTCATGTTTTCAAGCCTCCAAAATATTCTTGCCCATTCTAATTCTCAGTGATTACCTTGGTTCCTGTTTCACTGAGAAAAAAGTCAGAAGCACACTTCATAAATCTCCCACCATTACGCCCATCACCTGCCAGCATCTGGACCCACATACTCTGCTTTTTACACTGCTCCTGTGGATAAATTCTCCTGTGTCTCAGACCAAACCTTCTATCTGTGTCCTAGAGCTCAGTCCTTTCACAAATTCAAGGACATTTCTATAGCAATTCTCTCCTCTCTTTACAGCAGCATCAATTTTCCCTCTGTACTAGAAGACTTCCAGCATCACATAAACATGCTGTGATTTTATTAATATTATTTTTTAAAGTACTCATCAGACCCTTTCCTCCCTCTACGTACTGCTCCATTTATCTCTTCCCCTTTAGAGTACAATTCGTCAAGAGGAGCAGTCTATATGTGCAGTCTACAATTTCTCTCCTCCAATTCTCTCCTCTAATCAGGCTTTTAACTCATCAAACTCCTTATCTTGTCTAGGTCAGAAGTGACCTGCATGTTACCGAATCTAGTGGTCAGTTTTTATCTTACTTGACCCCTTAACAACATTTGATAGAGCTAATGGTGTGCTCCTCTTTGAACTGCTTGCCTCCACTGGGCCACGGGACAGCATACTCTGCCAGTGAAAATCAGTCAGGCTTCATCTGGCTCCCCCTCATGGCTCTAATGTCATAATGTTAGAGTGTCCCAAGCCACAGTCTTTACATCTCTTTTCTACCTACACTTGTTCCCTAGATGATCTCATCTGGGCTTATGGCTTTAAATACCATCTATATGCCGATAACAAGTAAATTTAACTCTCAGCTTAAGCCTGCTTCCACATCTTTCCCCATTTTAGTTAAGAGCAACTCATTCCTCTCTGGTACCCTGACCCAAAACCCTGAAGTCATCCTTTACTCCATTTCCACCTTCAGATCTTCTCTCATACCCAATCCAGCCTGCCAGCAAATCCAGTTCACTTACCTTTGAAATAAATCCAACTGTGACTACTTTTCCCCTCTTCTATCACCCTGCTCTCTTGATCATTCCATCTCATACTTGCCTTCTTATTCCTTGAGCACTGCGGGCTTGGTCCTGCCTCAGGACCAAGTTTCACAGCTTGCTCCTTCACCACCTTCAGCTCTTTAGGCAAACATCATTTATGAGTGAGGCCATCTCTGGTCACCCTTTTAAAAATCACAAACCTCCCCTGTCCCAGTATAACCTGACTCTTTCCCTGCTTTAATTTTATTCATGAACTCCTAATGTACTCTATGTTTGCTTATTTATTTTGCTTAGGCTTTAACCACTAGACAATGCTCCTCAAAAGAGCTTTCGGTGATGATGCAAATGTTCTATATCTGCAATGTCCAATGTGGAAACTGCTAGCTGTGAATGGCTATTGGGCAGTTGAAATATATAGTTTCATTAAGTTACATTAAATAACCACATATGGCCAGGCAGTGCCCTTTTAGACAGCACAGTTTAAATATAAGCCACCTGCGAACAGGGAGTTTTGACTTCTTCAGACTGATGTAGCTCCAGCACTAGGTGCCTGATGTATACCCGTGAATTGAATTAGTCACTTTCTTTTCTTCCAGGTTTTATTTGTCTGGTTGAATATTGCACCAGGCCATGATATTTGGTTGATAAGGACAGCAAAGGTTATGTTATGTTCCTTCGTGCTGCTGTCCCTTGTGTAAAGCACAAACTACACAACTACAGGTTGTGACCCTGAGTAACTTGGTTTTGCAGATCTCCCGGTAGCTTACAGTTCACAGCTTTCTCTCTGCTTTTTAACACTACTATCACTATCAATATGAAAAGAACGTTAAGAGTACAGTAAGAGAGCTCTAGATATGAAGGTGTTTGCATGTCTGCTGTTCTCACTGCTGCAATGACAAAAGTACTTAGGGTTCTTTTTTTTTTTTTTTTTGGCCTATTACCTACTTGAAACCCTGTGTGAGCTCTCAACACAGCTGCAGAAGAAAGGCCAAATGAGAAGCAACAAGTAACAACCTGGGAGGAAAAAAAAAGCGATCTGACATAAACTTAAGCTCCTTAAACTCAATATTAATTATCGCTAGAATATAACTCACATCTCTCTATCAAGAAAGAAGTTTCATCCATCTTACATGGCGTAGATTTAATTGCATTGTGTGTCTGGGACAAAAACAAATACACCTTCCTGAGCCTTCAGAATTTATTTCTGGACAATAATTCTCCTTTTCCGACTTTGTATTGCTTTTAAAAAATTATCCTTGGCCGGGCGCGGTGGCTCAAGCCTGTAATCCCAGCACTTTGGGAGGCCGAGACGGGCGGATCACGAGGTCGGGAGATCAAGGCCATCCTGGCTAACACGGTGAAACCCCGTCTCTACTAAAAAAAAAATATACAAAAAAAGTAGCCGGGCGAGGTGGCTGGCGCCTGTAGTCCCAGCTACTCGGGAGGCTGAGGCAGGAGAATGGCCTGAACCCGGGAGGCGGAGCTTGCAGTGAGCTGAGATCCGGCCACTGCACTCCAGCCTGGGAGACAGAGCAAGACTCCGTCTCAAAAAAAAAAAAAAAAATTATCCTTTAATAAAGCATCATAAGAGAATAGATACATGAGGAACCAAATTTACTTCTTTCCGTCTTTGCAGGGAAGGGCTCAAGATCTCATAGTGGAAGAGTTATGCTCTCCATAAACAATATGACCTCCCAGGAGAGAAGAAAGAATAGCGGGAAGGACAGAGAGGGAGAGAGACTCCCTCTCTTTGTTTTCAAGGTCAATTTCTGATATAAATGTAGACAGAAAGTATATTCCACTGGCTCTGATGCCAGACCACCTGTGGATTCCATCTCTAGCTCTTTCATAAAATTTGACTCTTTCTTACCTTTTTTATGCTTTAGTTTCTTCAACTATAAAATAGGGATCATAGTGATATTATTTATCTTATAGCATTGTTATAAAGATTAAATAGTAAATGCGATGGGCTTACTATTGATTATAAACACGTTTTAAATGTTCGCAGCTCTTGATATTCTAGATAGATAATTTTAAACCATTGTATGAGTTGGTCCAAATACTTCATTTTCCAGATGAGGACTGAAGACATCAATTCTTTAAATAGATACTCCGTGTCTGTAGAACGCAGGTCTCCTATTTCCTAGTCTGTGTTTCTTCTAATAAACTCCTTGAAAGCTCACTATTTCCCCTCATTCTTTTTCATTCTTTTCTTGATTGTTACATGGGAGTAAATGAATTAATCAGAGCTTGGAAATAAGTGGTAATTGTGCCTTTGGTTGCAAGTAAAAAATTATTTATTTTCCTCTCCAAGATTTATTTTTTATTTATCTTTTTTTTTTTTTTTTTTACCTATATGGGTGTCATCAAATAGATAAGCTGGATCTAATCAAATAAATCACCCCCAGAGGGAATGAATCCATTCATACAAAGACCTGCCGGGCTGTTTGACACTAGTGTTTCTGTGCTATGTGTCCTATGTGGAAGGTGGGTCTAGGGCTGCCCTTAAATAGACGTGAATAGTGTAGGACTTTTCAGGTTCCAAGTTGACGAAACTTCCAAACCTTTGGTGATCTACTGGGATTGAAAGTTGATTGCAGCTTTCCTCTTGCTAAATATCTGAACACCACCTCAAGTCAGTCGCACAAGGAGCTAGGGCCCCAAGCACCCTGGAAACACTAAGAAGCCAGACTTACCAACATCCTTAGGCTATTTCTTTGGCCTGGTACTTACTAGCTCTTAAGTCTGGTACTCAATGATTTACTCTTCAAGTGCCTACAGTATTGTCTTCCTAATTGCTGATCTCATTTTGCATCCAAGTGTCAAATAGTCCTCTGGAGACTACAGAGTAAAACAACAGGAAAAGTTCCAATAACCATCCGAATCCTTAGTAAAATGCAGCTCTTAAAGTAGAGGACCTTCCTGGATCTATCCCAAGTAACCTGGACACTCCTGTTTTCTTTAGGCACTTCATGTGCCTGTCAGTTACTGAAATTAACTACATTTCATAAATGATTCCCTCTGCTGGCTACTTGGGTGACAAAGTGGTTTTAGGGACTCACTTTATTTAGATGATTACCCTAAGGCAGGAAGGAAATATTGTGCATAAGGACAGTGCTATGGGGAGAAATCTTTGACTAAAGAGTAACAACATCTGAGAAAACTGTTTATAGTAGATCCAGAAAACTGCAAACAAATGAACAGAGCTGGCAACTCATTCTGAATCTGAGATAAGCAATTCTAAATGAGACAGCTGGATTTTATATAGCACACAAATACGTGCTATGAAACCCAGATCAGACAGACTCGCCAAAATATCCTAGACTGTTGGAGGTCAGTACAGGTCAGCCAAATAAATTAAATCTTGAGTACACTACCTTGGTCTAATTGCCTGGTCTCTCTGGGCTTACCTTTGTCTTTTCATCACTAGCTCCACCTATCCTTTCATCTATTTTCTACTTTCACTTAAAGTTTATATTACGGTACCATCAAAGATAAGTTTCTATGTTACAGCCCCAAAGTAAAGATTCATACTTCTAGATTACATTGTAGTGAATTTCCTTACTTTTTAGTTTAAAAAATCTGCTTTTCAAAAGGTAATCAACCACAATGGAAGCGGTATAATTCCAATCATCAACAGAAATGTTCCCTCTGCTTCATTCTTTGTATTTATCTTGAGCAGCATAAAGTCTTCTTTCCCACATATGAAAATCTTTGAAATGTTTATGGAAATGCTTACTAAATGAAGAAGTTTGCTAAATGCCCCAAATACTATTAAACCTGTACTATCGACATGTGCCTGGCTATCAAGACTGATTCCTTGTTACATAGATGTCTGGGAGAGTCATCCTATGGGCAGATCTCCAAAACTCTCCAAAACAAATCTCCAAAACTCTATGACTCATGTATTGTAGACTTCTAGTGGTTGCTCATTATAGCAGTTTTCATCCGTTAGGTGGTTTGAAGCATTTAAAAGTCAGACAGTTATACGCTGTTATCAAAACACAGATCTAGAACTGTTCAACTCTCATGCGTAAGAACAATATGCTCTGTAGGCGTTAAAGGTGTGATCATCCAGAGCTCTTTTGAGGCACATGAAAATGATAAGACTATCTAATACTGGCTAACATTTGTTGAGGGCTTGCTAAATGTCAGGCTTTAGGTTGAGATGTTTAAATGCGTTGCTGTACTTAATCTTCATAAATCTATGAGATAGATAGTCCTATTTGCATATGAGGAAATTAAGGCCAACTAAAATGGAAAGTAAGTCGCCCAAGGTCACTCAATTAGAAAAATGGCAGTGGTCAGGGGCAGTGGCTAATGCCTGTAATTCCAACACTTTGGAAGGCTAAGAGGTTCATTTCAGCATAGGAATTCAAGACCAGCCTGGGCAACATAGCAAGATCCTATCTCTACAAAAAACACTTTTAAAGAAAAATGAGTTGGGTGTGGTGTTGCAGGCCTGTAGTGCCAGCTATTCAGAAGGATGAGGTGGGAGGATCACTTGAGCCTAGGAGTAAAGGCTGTAATGAGCCATAATTGCACCACTACACTTCAGCCTGGGTGACAGAGCAAGACCCTATCTCAACAACAACAACAAAACAAAGAAGAAAAGTGGCAGAGCCATGTGTTGGTCCTATAAAGGTGTATATACTGCAGAGCCTGCTTTTTGAACCACTGCCAAGTACTGGTCTGGCAGGCTGATCACTGTTTCCTTTTCTTTTTTTTATAGCAACAAGCACAACACAACATGGATGCTTATTATGAAAATATCTTGAATAAACACCCATGCAGCAAACTTTTCAAGTAAAAGAAAAAATAAAGAGATCAACTTTAAATATATTTTTAAATAGGTCATGTGTTTTTTTAAAAAAATAGTCACTCCATACATGAATGTCAATAAATATCTTTGGAGCCTAGACAATGGCTGAGGTGATATTTTAGCCCCTGGGGACACATGGTAGTTAACAATACACAGGAACCTCAAAGAGTGTAGTTTTAGCAAAGTGGGATCAGGGAAAGTGATGGAGCATGATGGAGGGTGGGTACACTGCTCAGGAAAATTGACCTGGGAAGGTGATATCTGAGCTGAGAAGATAACCAGGTTATCACTGAAGAACAGATCCTTTGAGTAGGATCTTTTCATGCAAACACCCTGATGTGAGTGACCCTGGTCTGTTAGAGAGACAGAAAGATTTTCCAGGCTGCAGAATAGTGAAAAAAGGGATGGCAGAGGAGCATAGGGTAGGGCAGAGAGTATATAGACATCACGTGTGGTAAGAAGTGTACATTATTGTAGTTGCAGGAAAAGAATATAAAGCAGAGGAATGATATGCCACAGATAGTCAATTGTTTGGTAAAATAGTTTCTGAAATACGTAATTTCTTCAGCTTATAGACAAATTTCACCAAGGCAGAGAAAAGAGGAAAACAGCATGGAATAAAGACCTTATCTATAGACTCTGTTGTTACATATGACTAGACAAAGTCATTCCTGAAAAAGGGTTGAACATTACAAGAGCGTGCAGCGATCAAAGCCAGTATTTACAAATTTCATATTTATAACCTTAGGCATTTCTGTTTCACTTCTATCATTAAAATAAGTACATATTTTACAAAGGTGACTCATTTAGATTAAAAAGTTACATGCATTAAAAATGTAAAGAGATGACAGGAGGAGAGAAATAATAGTTTTAATCTGGCTAGATCCACACAATTTCTTATGGAACAAGCTGATACTAAGATCTTGGGATAGTGTTAAGGTGGGAGGTCGATAGGATAAGGACACTTCTTTAAGAGAAGTTTTGCATTTTAAAAACAACTTGGAAGAAAATTATACATCTCTGTTATGTCATTTTTCATATGTTTATTGAAAATGTATCATATCCTGGGATCCAGTGAAAGCTCATTTCTTATTTTATTTCATTATTTTATTTTTTGAGACGGAGTCTCACTCTGTCGCCCAGGCTGGAGTGCAGTGGTGCTATCTCGGCTCACTGCAAGCTCTGCCTCCCGGGTTCACGCCATTCTCCTGCCTCAGCCTCCCGAGTAGCTGGGACTACAGGTGCCCACCACCACGCCCAGCTAATTTTTATTTTATTTTTTTTTTATTTTTAGTAGAGATGGGGTTTCACCGTGTTAGCCAGGATGGTCTCCCGACCTCATGATCCGCCCGCCATGGCCTCCCAAAGTGTTGGGATTACAGGCGTGAGCCACCGTGCCCAGCCCAGTGAAAGTTCATTTCTATGGAGTTCTTTCTATTAATACTGAAAGATCAGGGAGAATTTATGGCACTTTACCTCCCACCTTAACACTATCCCAAGATCTTAGTATCAGCTTGTTCCATAAGAAATTGTGTGGATCTAGCCAGATTAAAACTATTATTTCTCTCCTCCTGTCATCTCTTTACATTTTTAATGCATGTAACTTTTTAATCTAAATGAGTCACCTTTGTAAAATATGTATTTATTTTAATGATAGAAGTGAAACAGAAATGCCTAAGGTTATAAATATGAAATTTGTAAATACTGGCTTTGATCGCTGCACGCTTTTGTAACGTTCAACCCTTTTTCAGGAAGGTTACCTGGGATAAGAGAAAAGAGGGAGTTCATAAAAGTTACTCTTGGTCTGAAACTATGTGGGAGAAATGCTGGGTAAAGGAGGCTAAATAGCTCTCATTCTGAGGAATTGTAAGAGCTGTTGGTATGAGAACCACTGCAACTCCTGATGACTTATCTGTGGTCATGCATCTTGGTGTCACATGGGACAAGTCTAGAGGTTCAGTTGGAAAGGGATTAGGTAGAGGAAGAAAATATATGTGGAACCCCAGCCACTTCCTATAAAAATCAACAAAAATAACTAAGTATTTCAAATGTTTTTAGAAATATAAAATAATTATGTTAAACATTTAAAAATAACTAAATAACTTAGTATTAATTTTCACATAAGATTGCAAATGTATTTTGGCATATGAATTCTGACCCCAGCTTATATGTATGAAAACAATAGTAGATTTAGTGGGGATGATATCATTTATACCTTATTATACGTAGAGTGTCACATTTTGCAAAGTATTTTATTTAGGTCCATTACCTCATTTGATTCTCATAATGGCCCTATATTTAGCCAAAGCAGACATGATTTGTACTATTTCTGCTAGAAAAATAAGAACATCAAGACACAAAAAAAGAAGTTAGTTGGTAGCCAATTAGACCCAAACTGTAGATCAACCAAGCCCAAATCCTGTTTCGTTTCTTTCAATCACTAGCCCAGTGGTTCTCAAAGTGTGGTCCCTATATCAGGAGTATCAGCATCACCTGAGAGCTTGTTGGAAATGCCAATGCAGTCCCCTCTCCGGACCTACTAAGTCAGAAATTCTGGAAATGGAATTCAGCATGCCTAACAGGCCCTCCAGGTGATACTGATGCCTGCTAATTTGGAAACAATTGTGGTAGTCCATAGTGATTCTCCGGCCCATGGCAGTAGTGTGAGAAGCACTTCCTATAGAGGGAAGCTGCATATCCATTCCCCATGATTTCCTTGATTACTTCATCAACCACACACATGTTAATAGCTGATTCTTGGTCACATGCTATTCCGTACACTTAACACTGCTGGCAACAGGCCACGACATTACTTCACAAAGGATTTGACCAACTGATTCTTTTCTGTATTGATTTGATTTGTAAGATGAATCATAAACCAATTATTTTACTTATAGCAATCATCATAATAAAGGGTCAAAATCTATGGTTATGGATATGTCAGGCCAAGTAAGAACCATTTTTTGTCTGAGCTCAAAGCAAACTCACAGTAAGAGGATCAACTATTGTTTAAAATTTGTCCCTGGCAATATTTTTTGTTCATTTTGTTATTTTAATTTTTGCTTCTTTGGGATTCTATTCAATCACTGGAAGTCTAAAGAAAATATAAAATAGAAATCTAAGGTATTAGATTAGGATGTCCATTGGCTGGGATTTTACAAATATCTCAAAGAATAAAATATTATCTTCCATTGAATCTAAGATGCCATCAATTGTGGCACAAAATAAATGTAACCGTTATTTTATATACCACTATGAAAATTTAAAAAAACAGCCCCAATCTCATGATAAAATAGCATCAAGTGTGAGAGACATTCCAATTTCAGACATGTCAAAATATGAAAAAGTGTACCTTAGTATTAATGGAATACAGTACACATTAGTTGCAGCTGGCATCTTCCTCTGGGGCAAACTCTGCTTACATATTTTCTTTTCATAAGCAATGTTGATCTGGCCCCAGTTATGGTACAGCTATAGTAACTTTGTTCTTCAAAGTTAAGTTGTAGTCATCCCAGCCTAAGGATTGTTTCACAGCATCAGTAACTAAACACTCCAGGTGGAAAATAATCTTCTACAATTTGGTATCTGAGTTATCATGTGGTATGAGGAAATAGGCAAGTGAGCAAGAAAGTGAATGCAGAGTAATAGTGAACATGGGGCACTCATTCACTCGAATAAATCTTTTGGTTGTAATTTAAAAATAAAATCATTCTCAAATTTATGTTTTTATATCCTGACAAGTTTGCCTTCTTAATTAGCCATGTTGCTTTTTTTAATGTTAGCTGTTAAATATATAGGCGCGAACTCTATTACATGCAATCATAAATGTCTTGCAAATTCACTTCCCCTGTCATTGCAGGAAGCCATGTACTTGCTTGAGAATATAACAAAGAGACATACTACTGGTTTGCAGGAATTTTGAGTTAAAGAGTAAGTCCTTGACTCATTCTTGTGAAAAATGCTCCATGAAAAATAGGACACATGGTCTGTAAACTGCTAATATATTATAAAGCTTACTTTTCTGATCTGAAAAATTTTATTCAAATAAAAAAGTCATTGTTGGAAAAATTTTCTTTTTGAAAAATATTTTCACAATTCAGAGAAGCTTCCATAGTAATTAAAAAGTGCATACATATTTACTTGAGATTTTTTAATAACCCATTAAACCTAATGAAAATACATGAAGGTGGAAGTCTAGAGACACAAGATCAGGTTGCGGTTTTGTTAGTCTTCATCTCTGTGACTTAAGCATAATTACTTAATTTTTCTGTTACTTCTGAAATTAGAAATTTAAATGGTTGTAAAGTTTTGTAATGATTTCAGAGGGATAAGAAAATCTTTAAAAAGATATTAATACAAAAATACAAAAAGGTACTATGTATATATTATCTCCTTTAATCATAAAAGCAAAATAAGAAAGTGCAGAGAAGCATCGAGGCATAGTGCCACAGAGCACAGTGCCTAGCACATAGGAAACATTCAACATCACTGGCAGGTATTATAATTCTATCATCAATAATAACAACACAGCCAGGATGAAATTAATGTTCCCTTTTCAGTCAAGAATATTATCTTCAAGAGGTTAGGTGACATTCCTATGATAATTCTGATGGCCCAGGCCAGAATTATGACTTTTTCTGCTGGACAACCAGGCTGTGCTTTCACACTTACGACCACATTGCCCTCCACAGTCCTTGATAACTTAACCAAGCCATTTGTTTTGAGTAGAAAGTCATCTTTTTAATTTAAATTGTAATTCCCAAAGAATTGCTTGAAAACACCTCAAAATGATATTTTACATATCTACTACATGACTTCTGGCCTGCTTTTCCCCTAAAGTTTGGATTAAAGTTGAAGAATATGGGTATACAGAATCACCCTTTTTGCCAATTTTAAAAGGAACGGAAGAGGTGACATAAACAGAGTATAAAAGAGTAAAGAGAGGAGGAGAGGTTTGTTGTGTGGATATGGAGAAACAGGGATACAGACTCAGGTTTGAAGAACAGGTAAGGAAGGTCGAAGACATTCTTTCCTTCTTTTGCTGCCTCCCTTCATATTTTCAAATGCTGCATACTAAAAAAGAAACAGAAGCCCTAACTGACTAAAAACATTAGCCTAAGGTACCTTTAACACACATGCAGAGGGAGACTTGTAAAAGGATGTTCACTTCAGCATTGTTTATAGAAGTAACTATAGCCACAGATCTTTCCCCCTATGTTTTCTTCTATTAATGTTACAATTTCAGGTCTTACACATAAATCTTTACTCCATTTTGAGTGGATTTTTTTTTACATGGTATAAGATGAGGGTCTAATTTCATTCCTCTGCATTTGGGTATCTAGTTTTCCCAGCACCAATTATCAAAGACTGTCTTTTCTTCGTGGAGTGTTCTTGCCATCTTTGTCAAAAATCAATTGACCGTGAAGTGTGGATTTATTTCTGGGTCCTCTATTCTGTTCCATTGGTCTATGTGTCTGTTTTTATGCCAATGTCATGCTTTTATTACTATAGTTTTGTAGTAGCTGTTAACGTTGGAAAGTATGGCACCTCCAGCTTTGTGTTTTTTGATCAAGATCTCTTAGGGTGTTCAGGGTCTTTTGTGGTTCTGCACAAATTTTTGGGTTGATTTTGCTATTTCTGTGAAAAAATGTCATTGGTAATTTGATAGAGATAGAATTGAATCTGAAGATTGCTTTGGGTAGTATGCAGACTTTAACAACATTAATGCTTCCAATTGATGAAGAGGGGTTATCTCTCCATTTACTTACATCTTCTTTGGTGTTTTTCATCAACATTTTATAGCTTTCAGTGTGGAGATCTTTCACCTCCTTGGTTAACTGTATTCCTAAGGTTTTTGCATTTCTTCCCTTTTGTAGCTATTGTACATGGGATTATTTCCTTAATCATTTTCAGATAGGTCACTGTTAGTATACAGAAATGATATTGATTTTTGTATGTTAATATTATATTCTGCAAGTTTACTGTATTCAGTTATTGGTTTTACCAGTTTTTTGTTTGTTTGTTTTTTGTTTTGCTGGTGTCTTCTGGATTTTCAATATGTAAAATCATGTCATTTGGAAACAGAGACAGTTTAACTTTTCCCTTTCCTATTTGGATGTCCTTCATTTATTTTTCTTGTCTAATTTCTCTCAGCAGAACTTTCATTAGTGTGTTGAATAGAAGTGAGAGTGAGCATTCTTATCTTGTTCCTGATCTTAGGAAAAAAACTTTTATTTTTTCACCATTGCGTATGATGTATTTATAGCCTCATCATATATGGCTTTTATTGTGTTGAGGTACATTCCTTCCATACCTAATTTGTTGAGAGCTTTTATTATAAAAGGACATTGAATTTGTTGAATGCCTTTTCTGCATCTATTGAAGTGATCATATAGTTTTTGTCCATCATGTTAATTGGGTATAACACATTCGTGGATTTGCCTATGTTGAATCATCTTTGCATCCCATAGATAAATCTCACTTGATCATGGTGAATGACCCTTGTAATGTGTTTTTGAATTTGGTTTGGTAATATTTTGTTGAGAAGTTTTTTTCTGACTCTTAAATGTGTTTCAGATAGTTAACTGTCAGTTAACTAAAATTGTAGTCGATTGTTAAAAAAAATCACTGGACTATTTATTCTGCATTGGCATATTCATATGTCAAGAGCAGAACATACGTCAATATATCATAACAAAATGCACAGTTTTTAGGCAAGCAGTGACTGAGGTATCCTCATCACAAAATAATAATGCTTTATTTTCTTTTAAAAACATTATCACTTTTTAAATTGTCTCTGGATTTATTATAAAGTAGGAATACAAACAGTTATAGAAATGTGAAATGCAGGCACTTATTTTGCTAACCTGACTTTTAATTAAATGGACAATACACTTACTATTTACCTAAAATCCTGCATTGCTTACAAAGATGTCTGCCCATCCTCCTTCCATTTTCTTCAAATAGGAGTCTAAAACTCCTTCAAAAAAGCTATAGAATTTGTGTTGTATATTTTGTGCTCAAATGTATCATCTAAACACCCAGACTTTCACTGAATATTTAGAATTGTTGAAATGATATGAACAATAAAATTCAAAACTATTAATTCACAATACCTGATCATTTATTACATAGGTTGTAGGTCAAATTATTATCTCCCTTCCCCACTCACTTTTTTTTTAACTGATTAGGAAAGCAACTTGATTACAAAATTTGTGAGAAACGTAGTTGAGATCTGAACATATATTTTCTGGTACCAAACTTAGCTATTTTTTACTCTCCTTTAATTCTTACTGTTTATTTCAAGTTTAATAATTAAAGGATTCTATCAACTCCCACTTTCCTGCTTTTCTGAGCAGAGATTAAATGAGTTTCTCACCAATTATATTCAAGCAGGTGTCAACAGCTGGGTCTCAGCACTTTTGCCCAAGGCCTACTGATATAAGGAAATTATGACTTCCCTGAATACAATTCTTGTTAAAGGGAAACATTAAACAAGTGTCCATTGTCAGAAGCAGTTTTCAGAAAAACAAGGTTTTGTTAATGAAATATTATAGGACACAGAAATATGTGATTCAAAACTCAGAAAGAAGTGGCAGCGATGGGGAGGATAGTAATGACAAAAAAGAAAAAAAAAACTTACGAATTCCTGTTTCAAGAAACTTCGAATATAGTGGAAGAAATCATCTGACTTACTTAAAAAAATCATGGATTCTTTTTAGCTTTACTCATTTTAAAAAATGCTATTTAGACTATTGTTCCAGGCACCTGGCCAGTTTTTGAAACACAGCACAGAAGCGGATGAAAGAGGTTAATCTGTTGGTAGCTGGATGAGATGAAGCTTTGAAGAATCAATGCTGCATAGTATTCCCCTGTGTTCACCCTAACCTAAAAGAAATGAAGCACTTCAAGTTTAAGGTTGACACTTCATGAAGTGGTACCCGGTGGGTAGGTTACTTCTAGACACTCCTTTTCTCCATATCTGTTTGTTGTGGCCTGAAATGCCATTATGAGAAGACAAGGCATTGAGTCCCTGATTACAGATAAGTAATAAGATACAACTGCTAAACAGAACTACTACATTCTGAATAGTTACAGAAGTATTACAACCATAACGTTAGCTGAAATACACTTACATTTAAAGTCCATAATCAGGTAATTAGTGAAGCATTTAAGTAAGTATGATCAGGTTCTTTATAGATTTTGATAATGTAGAAAAAATTAGACAGTTAGGAGAGCCACGAACATTTTAAGATAGGTATAGAGTCATTAGTAAAAAAGAACGAGGAAAAAAGCAGTCAGCTTCACCAAAACACACTTAGTTCTGGCTCAATCTATATGCAACTCTGTGGACACAAGAAATGGAAAAATTGAGGTTATTTGAGCTACATACCCACATATAACTTTTTGTTGAGTATCTGCACCTTGATAAAGAAAAAATATCCATTGAGAAGAGAGGATCTTAGAATCCAAACAGATTGTAATCAAGGCTATCTAAAAAAGTTCATATGTCTCATAGATGAGGAAACTAATTTATCTTATCATCTGTAATAACTGGAGGTAAAATCAAAGTGCTTATTCAGAATTCGTAGTTAGATAAAACTTCATGAGGCACCTGGGATGAAGCATGTGCATGCATTGTTAGCAGACAACATAGAAAACATGGCCTTGTGTATTTATCACAAGTTTGTTTCTCAGCATTTGTTCATTGGATTAGCACTCAAGATTTTAGAGTCTTATTTTTGGATCATTGACTGACTAATCAAGGCATCTTTGTACTTCCCTAAGAATAACTCACTGTTAAGTCTAAATTCATTTATACAGGTATCTTCTCCCAAATTGTGCTTTCTCACTGTCAAACAGGCACTCAGTGGGGGAAAGAGAATCAGAATATACTAAAAAGAAGTATAATTTTCTATTAAAAAAAAAGATGGTAATTCAAGACTCTAAGGTTTGTTACTTGATTTTCCCCTGGCAGCTATTAACTATTCTTTTTTAAATCACTTAAAATTTTTTTTAACTTTTACATTCGGGGGTACATGTGAAGGTTTGTTACATAGGTAAATTCATGTCACAGGGTTTTATTGTACAGCTTATTTCATTACTCAGGAATTAAGCCCAATAGTTATCTTTTCAGCTCCTTTTCCTCCTTCTACCCTCCTCCCTCAAGTAGACCCCAGTATCTGTTATTTCCTTCTTTGTGTTCAGGAGTTCATCATTTAGCTCCCACTTGAAAGTGAGAACACACAGTATTTGGTTTTACATTCTGGCATTAGTTTGCTGAGGATAACAGCCTCCAGCTCCATCGATGATTCCACAAAAGACATGAGCTTGTTCTTTTTTATGGCTGCATAGTATGGTGTATATATACCACATTTGCTTTGTCCAGTCAATCATTGATGGGCACTTAGGTTGATTCCATGTCATTGCTATTGTGAATAGTGCTGCGGTGAACACTTGTGAGCATGTGTCTTTGTGGTCAAATGATTTATATTCCTCTAGGTATATATCCAGTAATGGGATTGCTGGGTCAAATGGTAGTTTTACTTTTAGCTCTTTGAGGAATTGCCACACTGCTTTCCACAATGGCTGAACTAATTTACACTCCCACCAACAGTGTCTAAGTGTTCCTTTTTCTCCACAACCTTGCCAGTACCTGTTATTTTTTTACTTTTTCATAATAGCCATTCTGACCTATGTGAGATAGTATCTCATTGTGGTTTTGATTGCATTTCTCTAATGATCAGTGATATTGAGTGTTTTTTCATATGCTTGTTGGCTGCATGTATGTTTTCCTTTGAAAAATGTCTGTTCATATCGTTTCCCCACTTTTTAATGGGGTTGTTTTTCACTTGTAAATTTGAGTTCCTTATAGAGGCTGGATATTAGACCTTTGTCAGATGCATAGTTTGCAAAAATTTTCTCCCGTTCTGTAGGCTGTCTGTTAACTCTGTTGATAGTTTCTTCTGCTGTGCAAAGGCTCTTTAGCTTAATAAGATCTCACTTGTCAATTTTTGCTTTTGTTGGGGTTGCTTTTGTGTCTTTGTCATAAAATCTTTACCAATTCTTATATCCAGGATGGTATTGCCTAGGATATCTTCTAGGGTTTTTATAGTTTGGGGTTTTACATTTAAGTCCTTAATCCATCTTGAGTTGATTTTTGTGTATGGTATAGGGAAGGCGTCCAGCTTCAGTCTTCTGCACATGGCTAGCGAGTTATCTCAGTACCATTTATTGAATAGGGAGCCTTCTCCCCACTGCTTGTTTCTGGCAGTTTTGTCAAAGATCAGTTAGTCATAGGTGTGTGGCCTTATTTCTGGGTTCTCTATTCTGTTCCATTAGTCTATGTGCCTGTTTTTGTACCAGTACCATGCTGTTTTGGCTACTGTAACCCTGAAGTATAGTTTGAAGTTGGGTAACATGATGCCTCCAGTTATGCTCTTTTTGCTTAGGATTGCCTTGGCTATTTGGGCTCTTTTTTTGGTTCTATGTGGATTTTAAAATAGTTTTCTTCTAGTTCTGTGAAGAAGGTCATTGGTAGTTTGATAAAAATAGCATTGAATCTGTAAATTGCTTTGGGCAGTATGGCCATTTTAATTATATTGATTTTTCCTGTCTATGACCATGGGATGATTTTCCATTTGTTTATCTTTCCTCTGATTTCTTTGAGCAGTGTTTTGTAATTCTCATTGTAGAGATGTTTCACTTCCCTGATTAGTTGTATTCCTAGGTGTTTTAGTCTTTCTGTGACAGTTGTGAATGGGATTGCCTTTCTAATTTGGCTCTAGGCTTAACTGTTGTTGGTGTGTAGGACTGCTACTGACTTTTGTGCATTAATTTTGCATCCTGAAACTTTGATGAAGTTGTTTATCAGCCGAAGGAGGTTTTGGGCCAAGACTGTGGGGTATTCTAAATATAGAATCATGTTGTCTGCAAACAGGGAGTTTGACTTCCTCTCTTCCTATTTGAATGACCTTTATTTCCTTCTCTTGCCTGATTGCTCTGGCTAGGACTTCTAAACTATGTTGAATAGGAGTGGTAGAGAGAAGGCATCTTTGTCTTATGCCGGTTTTCAAGGGGAATGCTTCTAACTTTTGCCCATTCAATATAATGTTGGCTGTGGGTTTGGCATAGATGGGTCTTACTATTTTGAGGTATGTTCCTTCAATACCTAGTTTATTGAGAGTTTTTATCAAGAAGGGGTGTTGAATTTTACTGAAAGCCTTTTCTGTGTCTATTGAGATACTCATGTGGTTTTTGTCTTTAGTTCTGTTTATGTGATGAATCACATTTATTGATTTACTTGTCAAAATAACCCTGTATATTTGCGGACAGAAATGGTTTCTGTCTCAAGGACTATAAAGTATTTATTAAAGGAATGTATTTCACATGTTTATAAAAGGAACATACTTTTTATCAGATATGGCTATCATCTCACAATGACTTTTGCATAATTCCAAAGGAAAAACATATTCTTGTTCACATGACAAAAGCAATTTGAACATATGAATTCATGGCCTGACACCAACAAAAGTAGCGAATGCTTATATGTGTTGAAAGAGAGGAAAAAGTATATGTTGTGGCAAAATGAATTTAAACCAAAGAACCCTTTTTTAAAATGTTAACAACACTATAAAGCCAGGGGGTGCTAGTATATGGTGAATTAATTTCATTGTTTGAATATAGCACTTTGTTGTCATGACAACCTGATTAAGTTGTAACCTGAAGACAATTATATCTGAATCAGCATATTTAGAAAGATAAACTGATAACTTCAAGGTAAAGTTTGATGCTGGGTTTAGGGCAGGTTAAAAAGCTATCCAGTCATTTCAGGTTGGGATTTAGCCTTGGTCCTTAAGGAGCAGCACTGATACTAAATAAGTAATTCAGATTGTTTATTAAAACTTCAGCAGAAACCAATGCCAAAAGTTTTATAGTTTCATAACAGAAAACACTTAATATGTCAAGAAAGGAGAGGAGAAAAGAGGAGGAAAGTAAAACATCACTAGTGAAAGGAATTACCTTTAATTTTAAATCACCTCTATATTTGGACTGAGATATTGGTGATTACTCCAACCTTTTATTATTATTTTTCAATCAGGTAACTAATGTTTAAAAACAAACAAAAACCCTAGATACTTCTACTTCATTTCTCTTTTCCTTTCAGAGATAGCAAACAAAACTATTTTGAAAGACTGATTCAATGTGCTAAGAAAATATAATTTTAGAATCTCTGACATGGATAGCATCCTCAAAACCACTCTCTATAATTATCAAATAGTCTACTTGGAGCAGGAATGAGTTTTGCTAGAATTGGAAAACACTGGGAGAGGAACTTGGTTGTGTTTCTTCTTACTACTTTTTACTTTAGAATCTAGCCCATTTCTAACTTCATTTTGGGATCACCCTACTCCCACAATGAAGGATGACTTCCTGAACAAGATGGTGAAAGTCCAGTGTTAATTGCCTGTCCAGAACTTTTGGACCAAAACAATATGAATGCGTCTGCCAGATGGTTAGAAAGCAAACAAAGATACCAGGTGGGGATTCCTTTAGGGAACAACTATTCAGCTATCTAGTAATCCCAGCTTCTACCCATTTGTTGTGGCAGCATCTCTGGAAAGTATAGCTGGCAAACTTAGGCTTCCATGAGATAATATATACAGTTGCCCAGATGTGAGGCTTTGTTGTTTTTCATTTAAGTATCACAAAACTAGTCAATGTCTGTCATAGACTATGTTTGGGGGATTAAGGGTCATGGGCACTAATATGGTCTCTGTAGTGTGCATCCAAATTCTCTATTCTCATCTGAGCATGATGGCTCATGCCTGTAATCCCAACACTTTGGGAGGCCAAGGCAGGTGGATCACCTGGGGTCAGGAGTTTGAGACCAGCCTGAGCAACACGACGAAACCCTGTTTCTCCAAAAAATACAAAATTAGCCAGGCATGGTGTTACATGCCTGTAATCCCAGCTACTAGGGAGGCTGAAGCAGGGGAACTGCTTGAACCCGGGAGGCAGAGGTTGCAGTGAGCTGAGATCATCCCATTGTGCTCCAGCCTGGGCAACAAGAGTGAAACTCCATCTCAAAAAAAAAAAAAAAAAAAAAAAAAAAAAAAAAAAATTCTGTTCTTATGCATTTTATGAAACATTTTCTTTTTAATGGAAAAAATACAGAAAATGCCTCATGCAATTTCACCTAACTACAATTCAGGATAAGAACTTTGATTTTAACCCCAGTTCTTCCAGATTTTTAAATAAATTAGTTGCCTCGTCCATAAGATACGTGAAGAGTTTCAACTACAGACTGTTTAGATTCTAAGGACCTCTCTTCTCATTGTATATTTTTTTCCTTATTAAACTGCAAATATGCAAAAGGTCAAGTATTATATCACTTAAAACTTATGTCTGCTTGCTTTTCTTAGGAAATAGGCACCTAGCAGAGAGCATATGGTTCTTGAGCAGGAAACATACACAAGGGAAGAAATGGGTATGGAGGGACCGGCAACGACGGGAGGGGAGTTGGAGGCATTCTAGACAAACTGATTCGGAGATGGAACACAATGAAGAGCTTCCTCTCAAATGGATAAAGATATATGTAAATGGGTAAAAAATATATTGCAGACGTTATTGTACCATACTAAACCTAGAAGTGGTAGAACCCATGTCTCCTATGCCTAATGACCAAAAGAAACCATGAGACTATTCTCAAGGTCGCATTTGAGATTTGAACTTGACTTGGCCAAAAATGAAGACACAAGGGAACAAAATGATCAATCCCCTTAACTAGTTCTGACAAATAGTCTTGTTACAACCTTTCCCTGTGTCAAGGAGAAAGACTTAAACATAGACACTCCTCTCTTCTGAGTGAGATTCTTAGATTTAATGGCAAAGAACATCTTTTCTAGGGTTCCTTCTTTCTTTGCGAGGTATTTTGTACTTTTTGGGTTTATCTCAACTTGATGTACAAACTCTCTTTTTCTTTGTTCATTTAGACAACTATTTACTAGTTTTGACCCACAAGTGAGGTTTATCTGTGATGGAAAGACTGACTTCCATTGAGTGGAGTTCCATGGATAATAATAATAATTTTTAAAAGGCCATACAGACATTGAATCAGAGCAAACACCTCTCTATTCAATTTTACCAAAATCATGAATTATTTTGCTTTGTTTGTCTTTGTGGAGTTTCCTGTTTTAATATGTTTTTAATAGACAACAAGACACAAAGAATCCTGGGTAAATAATACATGTTAAAAATAGTTACTACCTAACAATGTTACTGGAACAATTAGAGTGCAAAAAACTCTTTCACATGAGGAGCCAACTAAAAACAAAGGTTGGCATGATGCTATTTCTTTGATTCTTTTTAAATTAATACAGCACATTTGGTCCAAACTCATTTCTCCCACTTAAAAGTATTTGGGTTTTTTTGTTGTTGTCTGCTTTGCAACTCTCCCTAAAATATACCATTGTGGGCCTATTCTTTGCGTAATTTTACTTTTTTCTTCTATTTTTAAATAGACACCCCTAGTGCCAATGTACATTTATATGTGAGCTATATATATATACACATATCCTTTTTTTCCCACTCAGAGAGCAAGAGAATTATTCTTAAAGAAATCCTCTTTCTAGCCAGATTCCATTAGGTTGTGTTATTCAAATGCACTGTAACATAAAATTTATTTCTTCACGTGGTGTCCAGTTGCTAAGGAACACAGCCAAAAAGTTCAACTTTGCAACACAACAGAAGACGAGTAGAGATTATGAGAGTTGCCCATAGACACATACAGAGGCTCTGAGCAAGGGGAATTACACTTTGTTTTCAAACCTGGAAGTGCATAATATTATTAAGAAATAGCTATTTTTATCCCATGGACAATGGAACTTCCATTCTCCTTGGAAAAGCACAGTAGCTTTTCTAGACTCATGACCTCTCAAGTCATGCAGCACATTTTAAACAGAAGCCCTATCACTTCTGCCTTTAAATGCAAAACAGGTCTCCTGAAAAGCATACAATTTCTGAAATGTGTTGTCATGTCCACCAAAGGAAACACTTCAACTTTGTTTTGTTTAAAGGCAAATTTCTACAGAAACATGAATCTGACAGAGCAATAAACACCATCTGAATCATTTTCAAATGTCTCACCCAAGTTTACTGGACACATGTAAAAGGTGGTGCCTATCATAAAGACCTAAAAGATGGTATGATATCAGAGCCTTTCATAAAGTCCTGAAAGAGATACTTACATTTTGCTGTCACTTTGTACCCTCCTAGAGGAGGGGTGTGGCCTTCCAATGCATCGAATCCAGCGGATACTAAGACCATATCTGGATCAAACTCTTTGGCCACAGGCTTCACGATGGTCCTGCACAGTAAAAATGCAACCGGTCACATGTGGGACTGGTGAATACCTTTAAAAATCGTTCAGTGGAAACGACCTGGCACAACAATAGGAACTTCCCAAGAATAAAGAAAAGTGGAATACAAACATTATTTGAATGGAACAAAAATGTATCATTTCCTTAATAATGAATCGCTATTATTTTAGCATCCCAATTCAGTCTTTTTTCTTTCATCTTTTTTCCTCCAAATGGAAAAACAAACAAACAAAAAACTGCTTTGCAGGTACATTATAAAACCCATCATATTACACATACGTCTGTGGCTGTTTTATCGCACTGCCTATAAAAAACTGCTTCTTCCAAGGGAGTGACTAATGTTTTACAGAGGAAAGTCAAAGCTTTAGTGAAAACCCGGCTTGCTCCAGTTAGTGAGAACTTGGTGTAAATTTGAACTATAAATTTCTTTTGGGAAAAGTTTGCTTTCCCAACTTAAAAAAAAAAAAAATTAAATATTTATCATGGTAGGGGGTGACTCTTGCAAAGGAGAAACACGAAATTCCCTTAATAGAATCCAGACTACAATGTTAAGTGAGTCCAAAGTCAGACACACCAGGAATGTGGCAGCCTCATCCATGACAGCAACCCCTGCTGGCCCCAGTCAGACACTTCAACACTTCCCTTCTCAACTTCAGGGCTCCCAAACCTCTTTCTCATCATTGCTAGCTTTGAGAAAGAATGACTAATGGATGCAACTGGGCTTTATAAAATTTTTACACAGGCTTGAAGACCAGTATGCCATCATAAAAATTCAAATTTCAAAAACTATTTACTGAAATGGGGAAACTGCATGCTATAATAAATTTAAAAAGTAGTACAGTCACTCTTGTGTGTTTGTGAGAGATAACTAAAACAAATATTAAAATAGTTATCCTTCAATAATGACATAATTGCTTTAATTTTTATGTTTGTAAGTTTTCCAGATTTTCTATAATGATTACATATTAATTTTATATTTAAAAAGTTATTGCATATCATAATCAAGAAGTTGCAGTTATGCAGTAAAAATATTTAGTTGAAACTTACCTAGAAATGTAAATGATTGAAATATTTTTCCTAATAATCCACTACTGTCATAAAAATTCTATCCTTCAAGTTCATAAATATACATGTAAGTGACTTCCCCAGTAGTCCTTCCAACAACTGGTAAACCACATAAAGCTGAATTGGCTCATCAGTAAAACTAAGTGAAAACCTAATTTTATTTACTATACACAATTGTATTAAGTTTTTTCTTCAATAAAATTAAAAATTTCTAATACAGCTACATTATTAAGAGATATACTAGGTTCTTCCCCATCCCAGTAATTGCAAATCTTATATTATGGTTTTCATTAAAGGTGTCACATATAATAAATTCACTATTTTTCATGAGTGAAATAGTCCTGTGGTATATGTTGGGATATTAGAGATTGGAATAAGTTTTTTCAAAGAATTAAGAGTGCTCTATCAAGATACTGTATTTAATTTTATTAATCCTACATACTCCCTTAGAGAATGGATGCTGCTACAAAATTCAGTAAGTAGATGATTGAACCAGATTGTCCATGCAATCATAAGCATCATAGTAATTAATTTTCCATCTCTTTTCCCTCTATTGGAAGGTCATTCTTCCCTCATTTTCCCCCCAGTATTTACCCATCTTTTAAGGCACAACTCACATACTATCTTCTCAATAAAGTCTTCTCTCTACCCATGGATATTAAATATAGGTGCATATTTTCAAAGTACAAGAAGACAGGAGAGGAGACAAGATTGCCCATATAATTTTAGAACATTGAAAACATAGAGATGATCTACAGAGTATAAGCGCCTACAGAGAAGACACAAAAAGCAAGCTAATTTTTCTCTCTCTTCTTGGAAAAACTAACTCAAAAAGCAGAAAATGCCAACAGTCAGCTTATTTTTCCAATCTTCCTATAGTTAATCAGTGGTCAAAAAGCCCCATTCACATTTACAGTACTCTTTTCTTAAATACGATGGATGCAAATATTTTGTTAATACAGACTTACAGGGAAACTATAGCTCTCTATGCCACATATCTCTGAATATACGGAATCTACTGGTTTCTATCTGAAGCAAATTGCACATTTGCTATGTAGGTCACTTCTAAATTCACAAACACAATGTGTTTTCTAATTTCCTGTGGGTTTTCAAATTCCTTCATCTTATAGGCCTAATCCTATATATCTGAACTCATTCCAAAAAGTAAGAAAAAGATAGAAAATTTAGAAAAAGGATACATCACCTGATAGAATCCTTTCACTTAAAAATATACTCGCCTAGAATTATGTCTGGGTGGAAGCTGTTTTTTGAATCAATTAGTGAAGCATGATAAGAACAGAGGCATTATGCTGCAATGCATGCTGTGTGTTTTCGATTAAATTGAAGAACTACATAGCAATAGATGGTTATGGATGGTGATATTGGTAAGGTTCATTCATTCATTTCAACAAGTATATGTTGAGTGTCTACTATGTTGCAAACACCGTCTTGGTCTAAAGATGTGCTCAATTTTGAACTGAATATTATTTATTTTCCTATTGTCAGCATTGAATTCTTACTCTCTTCTCTGATAAATGAATGAAACTGAGACTCCATAGATCTCTTTATTTTGGCAATGACTTTACAAATGTCCATGGAAGTGTTCACTGTTCTATTTATGCCAGTCTAGATTAATTTGTACTCAAAAAGATCTATCGTGTCTGAAAGACTGAATAATGTATTTGAGGGTAAAAAGTAGGAAAAACAATGTAATTTTTATTAAAACAAATCTTCAAAGGCACTAATTTAAAATTTTTTCTGAAGAATTGGGATTTCTGATTAAAGTTAGCAAACAAAGCATACATGTTTTCCTCTCATCTTTTCCAATATCCCACTGAAAAGAAAGTATAGGAAGATACATATGAACTCATGGTTCTTAACAGATGAATAATTTAGATGACTGTATCCATGGGTTAGTATATATTTCCTAAAAGCAATGGCACCCCAGTGGCAAGGAGCAGAGTTAATACCCAGATCTTCCTTTCTCATATCAATCTCCAGTAAAAGGACCCAGAGATCCTTGGAGAAGTGGTTGATTCCAGCACTGCATCAGGGAAAATACTACATGACTCTGGAATATCTTGTGGTGACAGAAATCAACAAAATGCTTAAAAAAAGACATGTACATGTCAGTAGGACATGTGAACCAATATGAAAGCACTTCCAATGGCCAAAGCTGAAACAATTTGAGGAGCAAAATAAATAATGATAGTATTGGATTATAATCCAAACAATTAAACACCAAGTCCATAGTGAATACATAATAATTGAATAGAAAGGAGAGAAAATAGCTCTCTTACAGAAAAATATCATCTAATAAATGTAGAAGAATTGAGGAAAATATATAATTACCATTGGAACAAGACAGAAATAATTCATGCAGGCAAGATTCAAGGATGGATACCAAAATTAGTGGAGCCAGGCATTGTGGCTCATGGCTGTAATCCCAGCACTTTCAGAAGCCAAGGCAGGAGAATTGCTTGAGCTTAGGGGTTCCACCCTGGGTAACACACAGAGACCCCATCTCTCCAAAAAAGACTAGCCACGCATGGTAGTGTGTGCCTGTGGTTCCAATGACTCGGCAGACTGAGACAGGAGGATCGTTTGAGCCCAGAAGTTTGAGGCTGCAATGCATTATGATTGTGTCACTGCACTCCAGCCTAGGTGACAGAGCAAGACCTTGTCTCAAAAAATAGTAATAACAATAATAATGATAATAAATAAGATTAGTGGACAAAAGTTCGTGGACAATCATTATATTTGCATAATCCTAAAGTATCTTCTGTGAGGTACTAAAAAGGAAAATAATAGAAACTTTGAAATGAAGAAAACACAGACACTACCTGAATAAAGTTAACATCTCCTATAATTGGACATACCGGCATCAATACTCCCTGATATGATGCATTAAAGGCAAAGCAGTCCTATGGCATTTTTGCTAAAAACATATAACTTCAAATCTCATAATGAGGAAATATTAAACAAATTTAAATTGAGAAATATTTGACAAAATAAGTGACCAGTATTCCTCAAAAGTCATGGCCATAAAAAACAAGAGAAGATTAAGGACTTGTTACAGATTGGAGGAGATTGAGGAGGCATGGTGTCTAAGGGCAATGCAGTACCCTGGATTGGATTCTGGGACAGAAACAGGACATCAGTGGAAAATTTGCAGTCCCATATAAAATCTGTAGTTTAGATACGAGCATTGTACACATATTGCTTTCTTAATTTTGATAACTATACTATGATTATGTAAGTTTTAATATTTTTTTCCTCTTCTTTTTTAATTTTTTTAATTTATTTATTATTATACTTTAAGTTGTAGGGTACATGTGCATAACATGCAGGTTTGTTACATATGTATACTTCTGTGCCATGTTAGTCTGCTGCACCTACCAACCTGCCATTTACATTGAGGCACAACCCCAACGCAACTCCTCCTCCCCATGATAGGCCCCCGTGTGTGATGTTCCCTTCCTGAGTCCAAGCGATCTCATTGTTCAGTTCCCACCTAAGGAGTGAGAACATGTGTTTGGTTTTCTGTCTTGTGATAGTTTGCTAAGAATGATGGTTTCCAGCTGCATCCATGTCCCTACAAAGGACTTGTAAACTCATCCTTTTTTATGGCTGCATAGTATTCCATGGTATATGTGCCATATTTTCTTAATCCAATCTGTCACTGATGGACATTTGGGTTGATTCCAAGTCTTTGCTATTAGAATAGTGCTGCAATAAACATATCGCGGTGCATGTGTCTTTATAGCAGCATAATTTATAATCCTTGTATATCCTTTGTGTAATGGGATGGCTAGCCCATGGTACATCTAATTCTAGGATCCTGAGGAATAGCCATACTGTTTTCCATAATGGTTGAAAACTAGTTTTACAATCCCACCAACAGTGTGTAAAAGTGTTCCTATTTCTCCACATCCTTCCAGCACCTGTTGTTTCTGACTTTAATGACGCTTATTCTAACTGGTGTGAGATGGTATCTCATTGTGGCTTTGATTTGCATTTCTGATGGGCTGTAGTGATGATGAGCATTTTTTCATATATGTCTGTTGGCTGTATGAATGTCCTCTTTTATAGAAATGTCTGTTCATATCCTTTGGCCCACTTTTTGATGGGGCTGTTTGTTTTTGTCTCTTGTAAATTTTGCTGGAGTTCCCTTTGTAGGTTCTGGATGATAGCTCCTCTTTGTCAGATGAGTAGATTGCAAAATTTTCTCCCATTCTGTAGGTTGCCTGTTGTTCACTCTGATGGTAGTTTCTTTGTTGTGCAGAAGTTCTTTAGTTTAATGAGAGATCCCATTTGTCAATTTTAGCTTTGCTGCTGCTTGTTTTGTGTTTTAGACATGAAGTCTCTTTGCTCATGCCTATGTCCTGAATGGTACTACTCTAGGTTTTCCTTCTAGGATTTTATGGTATTAGGTCTAATATTTAAGTCTCTAATCCATCTTGAATTAATTTTCAGATAAGGGAGTAAGGGAAAGGATCCAGTTTCAGCTTTACTGATGGCTAGCCAATTTTCCCAGCACCATTTATTGGGGCCAGGGAATCCTTTCCCATTTCTTGTTTTTCCAGGTTTGCTTCAAAGATCAGATGGCTGTAGATGTGTGTGGTGTATTATTTCTTATGGTTCTGCTCCCAGTCCGGCTCATGACTGCTCTGCCTGCCTGCCTCCCAGCCTGCAGTATAGTTTTGTGTCAGGTAGCTGGATGCCTCCAGCTTTGTTCTCTTTTGATCTAGGGATTTCACCTTTGGATGGCCTTTTTAGTTCCATATGAACTTTTAAAGCAGTTTCTTTTTCCCAATTCTGTGAAGAAACTCATTGGTAGCTTGATGGGATGGTATTGAATCTATAAATTACCTTGGGCAGTATGGCTTACTTTCAATGCATATTGATTCTTCCTATCCATGAGCATGGTATGTTCTTCCATTTGTTTGTCCTCTCTTTTATTTCACTGAGCAGTGGTTTGTAGTTCTCCTTGAAGAGGTCCTTTTACATCCCTTTAAGTTGATTCCTAGGAACATTTTATTCTCTTTGAAGCAATTGTGAATGGAAGTTCATTCATGATTTGGCTACTTCTGTGTTTGTCTGTTATTGGTGCATAAGAATGCTTTCTGTGATTTTGCACACACTTTGCATCCTGAGATCTCCCATGGAAGGTTTATCAGCTTAAGGAGATTTGGGCTGAGATAATGGGGTTTCTTTAAATATACATCATGTCATCTGCAAATAGGACAATTTGACTTTCTTTTTCCTAACTGAATACCTCTCTGATTTCTCTTGCCTAATTGCCCTAGCCAGAACTTCTCTCTAATACCTATGTTGGAATAGGAGGGTGAGAGAGGTATCTCCTGTCTGCCAGTTTTCAAAGGAATTTTTCCAGTTTTTGCCCATTCAGTATGATATTGGCTGTGGGTTTGGTTACAATAGCTCTATTATTTTGAGGCACGCCCCATCACCAATTTATTGAGCCGCTTACATGAAGGGCTGTTGAATCTTGGTCAAAGCCTTTCTGCATCTACTGAGATAATCATGGGTTCTTGTCTCTTGGTCTCTGTTTATATGCTGGATTATGTTTATTGATTTATGAATGTTGAATCCAGCCTTGCATCCCAGGGATGAAGCCCACTTGATCATCATGGCAGGATGTTTTGATGTGTTGTTGAACTGCTTGCCAGGCATTTCCTTATTGAGGATTTTGCATCTATGTTCATCAGGGATATTGGTCTAAAATTCTCTTTTGTTGTGTCTCTGCCAGGCCTTCTGTATCAGGATGATGCTGGCCCTTCATAAAATGAGCGCTAGGAGGATCTCCTCTTCTATTGATTGAATAGTTTCTTGGTAGCTGAATGGTACCAACTCCTCCTTATACCTCTGGTAGAATTCAGCTGTGAATCCATCTGGTCCTGACTTTTGGCTGGTAGGCTATTAATTATTGCCCCTCAATTTCAGAGCCTACTATTGGTCTATTCAGGGATTCAACTCTTTCCTGGTTTAGTCTTGAAGAGTGTGTAAGTGTCCAGGAAATTATCCATTTTCAGGTTTTCCAGCTTCATTTCCATGAGAGGTGTTTTACAGTATTCTGATGCAGTAGTTTGTATTTCTGTGGGTCGGTGGTGATATCCCTTTATCATTTTTAATTAAGGCTGATTTGATTCTTTTCTCTCTTTCTTCTTTATTAGTCTTGCTAGTGGTCTGTCAATTTTGTTGATCTTTTTCAAAAACCAACTCCTGGATCTAGGATTTTGGAGGGTTTGTGTCTCTATCTCCTTCCTAGTCTCTGCTCTACCTTAGTTATTTCTTGCCTTCTTGCTAGCTTTGAATGTGTTTGTTTTGCTTCTCTAGTTCTTTTAATTATGATAGAGTGTCAATTTTGATCTCTTCCTGCTTCTCTTGTGGGCATTTAGTGCTATAAATTTCCCCAGCACACCAAGGTTTTAAATGTGTCCCAGAGATTCTGGTATGTTGTATCTTTGTTCTCATTGGTTTCCCAAAGAATATCTTATTTCTGCCTTCATTTCATATGTACCCAGTAGTCATTCAGGAGCAGGTTGTTCAGTTTCCATGTAGCTGAGCCGTTTTGATTGAGTTTCTTAGTCCTGAGTTCTAGCTTGCACTGTGGTCTGAGAGACAGTTTGTTATAATTCTGTTCTTGTACATTTGCTGAGGAGTGCTTACCTAATTATATGGTCAATTTTGGAGTAAGTAATGTATGTGGTGCTGAGAAGAATGTATATTCTGTTGATTTGGGGTGGAGAGTTCTATAGATGTCTATTAGGTCTGGTTGCTGCAGAGATGAGTTCACCCTGACATCCGTGAGACCCTTTCTGTCCTTGCTGATCTGTTCCATCGTTGACAGGGTTGTCTCCTATTAGATGTCTGAAAGTCTCTTTAAAGTCTCTCGGATGATCTTATGAGGAATCTGGTGTTCTAGATTAATGCATATATTTTCCTGTTGGAACTGATCCCTTGATCCGATTATGGAATTTGGTTCTCTTTGTTCCTTTTGATCCATAATGTGAACTGAAGTGCA